>NC_059297.1:24576689-24626689 GCF_017591435.1 Portunus trituberculatus
ATAAATAACAATAGCTAAAACCATTTCAGGCAATGCTGTCAATGTAGATTAGAGATGTAAACACTTCACAAAGGCATTCGTGGAGGCACTTATGAATACTCGCAAGTCTCATGATTGAAACAGTGGCCCCCTGAGTGTTTGTTCGTATGTTTTCATAAATGAGGTACTGTAATATTCAGGTACTATAATATGCACGGGTTTGGTTTCCCATCTCACTTATTTCTATTATGTTTAGTGTCTTTTACCCTGAAATCTTAAGAGTTCTGGTGCTGACTGGTTCTTGTTATGTTATGATTTGCAAGGAAGCTGTCCATATGTCAGAAAACATCACTGGAAAGAAAATGTTTAACCTTTGACTGCCTCTCGGCACACCTTTCCCTCATTGCTAATCTCTCAGAAATACCTTTGATTGTTCTACTGTCACTTACAATCTTTAAATTAAATAGAGGCTGCAAAATCTAGTCTTTCCACCCATAACTTCCGTGCAAATGCTTATAAGAATTTCATACGTTCATTACGGTGGCGATAACTGTCTCGTGTTAAATTGAAAAGATTAAGACAGTGGAAGACGATGTGAGTGAGTGAGTGAGTAAGTCGGTCTATCAGTCAGTCAGTCAGTCAGTCAGTCAGTCAATGTCACTATCCACATTAATTTCATCTCTGTATCTGTCACTCTTTATATAACTGTGTCTAATTCTGTCTCTTACTATTAGACAGTCCTCATTTCTGCCCTCCCTGTTTCTGTCTTCTCCTGTTCCTTTCTTTACACACATTACTACTATTTTGTCTACCTCTCCGTCTTTCTGCACGTCCGTTTCTCACCCATTTAATCACAAGTCAGCAATCAAACGTGTCACAGTTGCACGCAGGAAGCTAACAAATACTAATTAAAATATTCCGGGAACGCGAATACTTTGGTCCAAGTATTCGAACAGAAATGCAGATACTGTGATTACTAATACCAATAACTCGAATTCAAATACCAATACCCTCTCCCTCTCTCTCTCTCTCTCTCTCTCTCTCTCTCTCTCTCTCTCTCTCTCTCTCTCTCTCTCTCTCTCTCTCTCTCTCTCTCTCTCTCTTCCATTCCCACAATTCTCTTGCAAACTTGAAGCAGTATTTCCCTCCCTAATTAATTTCTAAATTCTCTTATATCTGACAAGAGAGAGAGAGAGAGAGAGAGAGAGAGAGAGAGAGAGAGAGAGAGAGAGAGAGAGAGAGAGAGAGAGAGAGAGAGAGAGAGAGAGAGAGAGAGAGAGAGAGAGAGAGAGAGAGAGAGAGAGAGAGAGAGAGAGAGAGAGATTGACTCACATTCTCACTCACAAGGAAGAGATAAGGTATAGGAGAAAGGAAAGGAGACAGAGAGAATGGGGGAAGAGAAGGAACAAGTGCAGTAAAGATGGAAAGAGAAAGAAAAATGGGATTCGATAAGGTGGATGTAGAGGGAAATAAAGGATCGATGACGTAAGGGAGAGAAAGAGAGAGAGAGAGGGAGAGAGGGAGAGGGAGAGGGAGACATGGAGGGAAAAGAATGGAGAGGATGATGTAGAGGGGTGAAGGAAGTGGAGGTATGATGGACACTGATAAAAGATGAAGAGGGGGAAGAAGTGAGGATGATTGAGGAGGCGAGAGAAAAGAGGAGAGAAGAGTGAAATGGAGGAAAAAAGAGAGAGAGGGAGACACATAAAGGGAGGAAAGACGCAGGATGAGAAAAGAAAGATCGAATGAAAGTTTTGGTGTTATGAAGAAGGAAAAATCAGGAAAAAAGATGGAAATAGTGATGATAAGTGATGAAATGGACGATAGTGGTGTTAAATATAAATGGAATGGAATGGTGACAATACTTTTTTTTCTATTGCAAATGAAAGAACTACTGAATATATTTGCATCGGGAAGGAAATGAAGCAAAAAAGTAAAGAGAGGCAGATAAAAATAGATGCAAACAGAGATGGATAGAAAGAATAAGAAGAGGAAAGAAAATACGTGGGTGAAGAATGGTAGAGAAGAGAATTTGTCCTACAGTGATGATGATGATGGTGGTGGTGATGATGATGATGATGATGATGATGGTGATGATGATGATGATGATGGTGATGATGATAATGATGGTGATGATGCTGATAATGGAGAAATGGAATACGAAGTTAGACTGAGAACATTCTAATAGATGATGATAGATAGATGTGGGTGAAGAGAGACGAAATTCGGTTCTATAATGATGATGATGACGATGATGATGACGATGATGAGAAAAGGAATAGGAAGTTAGGCTGAGAAGATTTTAATAGATGATGATACATGTGGGTGATGGGAAACGAGATTCGATACTACAGTGATGATGATGACGGTAATGATGATGATGATGATGATGATGATGATGATGATGATGATGATGATGACAATGTAGTACCCCGGTAATGGTAGAGTGCAAACGGTTAATTGATTAGTCATTTAGATCGTCGATAATAATGCAATTCAAGTGTTGGCAGTGTGAATTTCCATATCAGAGGAAAATCTAGATATATGTGTGTGTGTGTGTGTGTGTGTGTGTGTGTGTGTGTGTGTGTGTGTGTGTGTGTGTGTGTGTGTGTGTGTGTGTGTGTGTGTGTGTGTGTGTCTATCTTGGAGCCTCTCGTCTTTCATTTATCAACGTTAACGAGGCACGGAGCGAGAATAACTTATTTGACTTGACTCAGGTAAATCCTTTTATCATCTGACATTCATTATTCAACAAGTCTTCAGGGCGACGCGTCTTGTGACTGTGAAATATACCGCTGCGAGAAGGCCAGACGAGAAAGCCGCCCGCTGGTGTCAATGCTCTGGGAGACTCACTAACCTGACTTTACCGAGATAGGGAAGGAACAGATGCTGAGATACGTGTAGCTTTCAAATGAGACTAGCTACTGAACCCTATGAAAATACATCGGGATACTGATAAAGAATATAGTCTTAGATAATGCAACTTTAGTATGAGAGTACCTGCTAACCAACAAGAATACATGTGGGATGCAGGGAAAGAACATATTTATATAATGTACCTTTAGAATGAGGTACACGTCGACCTACAATAAATAATACAATGGAATATGGAAAAGGAACAGAAACAGACTTGTAACTTTAGAATTCAAGTACCTGCTGACCAACAAGAATACACTGGGATACAGGAAGAGAACAGAGAATTAGAGAATGTAGC
The DNA here is from genome assembly GCF_017591435.1 of Portunus trituberculatus. NCBI lineage: Eukaryota > Metazoa > Arthropoda > Malacostraca > Decapoda > Portunidae > Portunus > Portunus trituberculatus. The sequence continues at coordinate 24,579,883 of NC_059297.1, forward strand.
TTTAGAGTGAGAGTCCCTGTTGAGCTACAGAATACAATAGGATACAGGGAAGGGTTAAAGATAGACCTGTAGCTTTAGAATAAGAATCTCAGCCAAACCCTAAGAGAATGCATTGAGATACAGAACAAATACTTAGAGAATGTAGCTTTAGAATGAGAATATCTATTAACCAATAAGAATACATTGAAATAAAAGAAGAAAGGAAGACTTATAGATCTGTGGGTGTAAAAATAAGGCCATCTCCTAAGTAACATATTCCTTCCATTTATTCTATAACAGGTTAACTGTGACAGAACTCAGCAGAAAGAAATTTGACCTAAAACGTGGAAATATATGAACCAACACACGGCGACTTGTAAACTACGTGTAAGAGAATTTGTTAGATTAGGATAAGATTACAGAGAATAAAATAATTTGATGTATAATGTTGAGTATTTCTTGGACTATATATACTGGAGTGACTGCAAATAAACGTGTGAGAGGAGAAATGCGTATGATGAACCTGGTATGTAGTGAGGAAGCAGCCTGATGGACTTCCACATAATAATACTTATGGGAGAACAGGTTTGGATGGAGCAAGGAGAGGAAAAAATAAGCGAGCACTTCGATCATCCAGACCGTCGTCTTCTTAACTGCAACAAGACGTTTTATTACAAAACTTTTCACTTCTGCGGGAGTATCAAGGTATTATTGCAACTTTTATCCCTCCACCCCTGAAGGAAATAAGAAAGTTCCGATAGATGATGCGCACTGACCTGACTGCCTAACTCTCTGCCTGACTGACTAACTTGACTGACTGATCTTTGACTTCAACACTGACTTGCTATTAGAATTTGATCAGAGTGGACGTTGCTACCTACACTCTTACCTTCCTTCCCACACCTGCATCCCAGTCATTAAGTGTGAAACTGAGGACACGCACGAACAGGGAAAAAAAAAAAAATGAGAAAGACAATCAGACAAGAGAGAATAAATAGAGGAAATAAATAGAGAAAATATATAACTGGGATAGGTACACGAAATAAAACAGTGGATAAATGAATAAAAAAACCAGGTGAACGTAGATTTTAAATAAAGCGCATCTCAACCTTGAATATACGAAACAAAAAAATGAAAAGAGAAACACGCAACACAGTGCCAACAAGAAAAAAAAAGGACAGAAAACAATAGCAATAATGGCCTCTTAGAAAAAAAAAACCCTTACTGAAAATAAAACAAAAGAATGATGCGCACCTCAACCAGAAAGCTTTTATATTTAGATACAAGCAGAAAAAAAAAAAAAAAAGGAAAACGGAGAGAGAGAGAGAGAGAGAGAGAGAGAGAGAGAGAGAGAGAGAGAGAGAGAGAGAGAGAGAGAGAGTTTCCGTCAGAGAGAGAGAGAGAGAGAGAGAGAGAGAGAGAGAGAGAGAGATACAAATGACAAAAGAGTTTCCGTCACACTTATTTCGAAAAAAAACAAATCACGGACTAAGAGAGAGAGAGAGAGAGAGAGAGAGAGAGAGAGAGAGAGAGAGAGAGAGAGAGAGAGAGAGAGAGAGAGAGAGAGAGAGACTTGTATTTTCAAACACTTCTGCGCTTGATCTCCATTATTTCAAAAGCCTTTATTTAAATTTCCACGAGTTGTTAGGAATATTTTTTACAGTTTTATAGGGAGACTGACAAGATTTCTGTGTTATTAACTGGAGAAACACTCTTGGAAATCATCTCTGTGGCCTTGGAAAATAGTCAGAGAGAGAGAGAGAGAGAGAGAGAGAGAGAGAGAGAGAGAGAGAGAGAGAGAGAGAGAGAGAGAGAGAGAGAATTGTCGCAAATACTCGGATATAAGCGAAAAACAAAAGAAAAACACAAGCAGAGGAAAAAATGAAAAGGTTCCATCACTAACTGGAAAACACAAACAAAAATCGAAATAACACACACACACACACACACACACACACACACACACACACACACACACACACACACACACACACACACACACATACAGTAACAACATACGCAGGAAAATAAAAAAAAAATAACATCGTCCACGCTAAAATGTCACACAAAAGAAACTGGGAAACTGAAGAAATCACCACCAGCTTAGAAAACGCAACACATCACAACACTGCGAGATAAAAAAAAAAAAAAATAAATAAATAAAACTCAATAAAATGTACACAACAGCAAAAAAAAAAAAATAAATAAATAAATAAAAAAAAAAAAAATAAATAAATAAAAAAAAAAAGATGAAAAATTGCAAGGAATAGAAACGAAAGTGAGAATGAGAGAAGGAACATTAAAAGAATAGACAGATAAATAGATAAATAAATAAACAACGTCCAACAACAAAAACAACAACAAATGAGGAAAACAAGATAAAGACACAGAAAAGACACAAAAATCTCTGAAATATGAAACAAAAAAACCAACATTCCATTACGTTATTCAAAAGCAAACAACACGAGAGAGAGAGAGAGAGAGAGAGAGAGAGAGAGAGAGAGAGAGAGAGAAACATCACAACATAAATAAATAGATAAACACACAAAGAGAACGAAAGAAAACGAAAAATAACAACGCTTACTATAAACACACACACACACACACACACACACACACACACACACACACACACACACACACACACACACACACACACACACAGGCCACCAAGACACACACATACAGGAGGCGCCGTCGGTCCAGTCGCGGCTCTGAGAGAATAATTGGGTTTTAGTGGCGGCTTCTCCCTCTGGGCAGGTGAAGGATGAGCACGGAGGAACTAGAAAAGGGCGGGCCGATGGAGGGGAGGAATCATGTTTGGGTGGAAGGTGAGAGAGGCATGAAGGAGGGAGAGGAGAGGGGCGAGGAGGACAGCAGAATGATGGTGGTGGTGGTGGTGGTGGTGGTGGTGGTGGTGGTGGTCGGGCAGGAGAGAGAAGGGAGTGAGTTATTGGGCTGTTTCGAGAGAGAGAGAGAGAGAGAGAGAGAGAGAGAGAGAGAGAGAGAGAGAGAGAGAGAGAGAGAGGAAGAAAACGTGCGAAAAAAAAACGAACAGGACGAATAAACTACTCCAGCCAAGAGAAGAAAAACGGGGATCAACAAACTCTTTACCTAAACAAAACGAACGAGAGAAAGTATAGAGAAACTTCGGCGCATATCTGTCTCTCCCCTTCCTTCCTCCGCATTTGAAGAGGGAAGACGCAACAAGCCAGCCAGGGTGCAGCGGGGGGTGTGTGATATTCAGGGCGTTACAGTTTACCTTCCTTGCCGTGGCCAGGTGTCCATTTGTCAGCCAGCGCTCAAGATGGATAAACATTTGGATAAACAGCTGGATAAAGTATTTGGTGAGTGGTGCGCCATCTGGCCACCCCGGATTGCAAGCGGATAACGGAGAGGAGAAAAGAAGAGTATTAGTGTCACGGGGAACGCCAAGAGGAAAGGGGAGAGTGATAAAAGGGAGCGGGAGGAGAGGAAGCACGGAAAGAACCAGAGGATTAAGGATAGAGAGAGAGAGAGAGAGAGAGAGAGACGAATAAATGGAGGAATAAAACAAGTAGGGGATAGAGGAAGGCAGAAAATGAGGGAAGAATATAGGACGGAATAAGTAAGGATAGGCAGAGGGAAAGAGGAATATACTGTAGATAAAGAAGGAACGATGGAACAAACAAGAGCAGAGTGGGAGGGAGTGAAACACGGAGGGATGTAGAGGATTAGAAAGACAAAGGAAGAAAATGAGAAGAACACAGGTAAAGGAGGGAGTAGATAAGAAAAGGAACAAGATCAGAGAGACAGAGAGAGAGAGAGAGAAGAATGAGGAATGGAGGGAGAGAACAAACAGATGATAGAGAGGAAGCAAACGACGGAGGTAAGTTGGTAAAGGAGGCAACAGAAAAGGACACAAAGAAAAGGAAAGGAGGATAAAACGAGTAAGGAGAAAATAATGAAGAAATACACGGGAAAACACAAACAAGAGACCGGAGAGAGAGAGAGAGAGAGAGAGAGAGAGAGAGAGAGAGAGAGAGAGAGAGAGAGAGAGAGGAAAAGGAAGAGGGTATAATGGCGGAGGTAGAATGGGGGGTAAGGATATGGGAATTAGAGAGTAAAGAAGGAATATAGGTGAAAGAAGGAAGAGAAGGAGAACACGAACAAGAGCGCAACTTACTCACATCAACATCAAAGACTCTCAGTGTGGGAGTGCCAAACTCGTTCTATTTTGAGAGGGAAGGTTCAACCACTCACCCTCCACCACCACCATCATCACCATCACCACCTCTCACTGCCACCTGCCACTACCCTTTAAAACCCCTTCCACCACCACCACCACCACCACCACGACTCTCATAGCTACGCATCATCACCTTCCTTCCTCTTTCTACTCTTTCCTCTCACCTTCTCTCTCTCTCTCCCCACGCGCCTTCACCACCTGCTGACTAATGACGCCGTGTTCTCATTGGCCAGCAAGGCACCAATTAACGTCCCATTCTTGACGAGGGAGCGTCTAACTAGGGGTGGGTTTGAGCGAAATAAAGGCTGACGGCTGGCTGGCTGTGACGCGGAGTGTGTTGCAGTGGTGGTAGTGATGGTGGTGAGGGTAATTGGAGTGAGTGATGCAGTATTATGGTGAGGAAAGGAAGGAAAATGGGGAATGAAGAAGTATGTGTGTGTGTGTGTGTGTGTGTGTGTGTGTGTGTGTGTGTGTGTGTGTGTGTGTGTGTGTGTGTGTGTGTGTGTGTGTGTGTGTGTGTGTGTCGAGAGGACGGTGAGAGGAGGAGTGTGTGAGTGTGTGGTGCGAGTAAATATGAGTAAGAACAAAGGCATGCCTGGGGTGAGTGGGCTAGAGATGAAGGAGTGAGGGAAGCAAACAAGCAAGCAGACAAAGTCACACTAACACCTGCGCATACTAACTTGTATCCACGTGGCGTGAAGGTTCGTGTGTGGCTCCAACTATCAGAACACGGCAATAAATGGATGAAAAAAAAAAAAAAAAAAAAAAAAAATAAATCACACTTGAACACATGGCCAATATTTCGTTTTTTTTTTTTTACATTTCACTATCTTTCACACACTTTCGTTATTCCTCAAGTTATTCTGGTCTCATGCATCAACAAAACCAGTCTCAAATAGTTCTTCCCTCACGTCAGCCCTCCTTAAGTTTTATAGTACTAGGACGCAAATTACCTTGAGTTTTGGGTGTGATTAGACGATTACATTTACATTAGGAAGGATCTATGGAGGTCAGAAGATTAATGGCCAGAGTCTTCACTATTCTAATACCCTCATAAGATTCTGAAGCTGTATAAAATCACCCAAAAGTAGCCAGAATGAATATGAAAACGCGTCATGGTACAGAGGGGATGTTAAGCTTTCGTAAACAGCAGCACATACCGATCAGCAGCACTACTAAGGGAAGCGTTCACAAGCCCACACTGGTCAAGAACGGGTGGGAGGGGGGGGGGAAGTGGAAAAAAAAAAAATGCAGGTTTCGAGCAAAAGAACCAGAAGAAGAAGAAGAAGAGTGGATCGGCACGCCAGACGCACGACTCCTCTTGATGTATAGGAAGTTTTTTTCTTATTTTTTTGCTGATTGCTTTCAATAGACTGAGAATTTTTCGATTTCCGTCACTTTTGCGCATAGATTCGCAGGAAGGCACTCACAGATGGCAAGGCTTTCACTTCTCTAGTTCGCTAATATTGTTGTCATGAGAGAGAGAGAGAGAGAGAGAGAGAGAGAGAGAGAGAGAGAGAGAGAGAGAGAGAGAGAGAGAGAGAGAGAGAGAGAGAGAGAGAGAGAGAGAGAGAGAGAGAGAGAGAGAGAGAGAGAGAGAGCCAAGCAAACTACCAGATATAAACACAGCATTCTTATTAATAAATGTACGTAGAGGACCAACAAAATAATAAAGAATGAAATCTGAAGAGCAGCCGTGACAACAAGTGGGATCAAAGGAAGAGGTTTGAGTCCTTCAATTTGTATTGGAGGAGGAGGAGGAGGAGGAGGAGGAGGAGGAGGAGGAGGAGGAGGAGGAGGAGGAGGAGGAGGAGGAACCACGAAGGAACAAACAACCTTGCCAAACGAGTTAGTTTTTCAAGGGTGCTGTTTGTGGCCACTATACGAACCCAAATAAGAAAAAAACATAAATAAGAGGAGGAGGAGGAGGAGGAGGAGGAGGAGGAGGAGGAGGAGGAGGAAGAATTGAATAAGAAGAAAGAGGACGAATAGAGAAAAAAAAATCAATCCTGACAAACTTAGCGGGGTTGTTTTGTGGCGAAATAGCATAACGGGAGAGAGGGAAAAAAGAAGGAGGAGGAGGAGGAGGAGGAGGAGGAGGAGGAGGAGGAGGAGGAGGAGGAGGAGGAGGAGGAAGGAGGAGGAGAGAGGACAACACAAGGAAAACACATCTTGCCAGTGTGTCGGAAGCTAAAAAGAAAAAAAAAATAGGGGAAAATATGACGAGGATAAAGTTAGCTTAGCGAGACCTGAAAATCTCCCCCCACCTCCATCTCTCTCTCTCTCTCTCTCTCTCTCGGACCAGAATTAAGTCGTCCCCCGAATTTATTGCACTTCGTTACAATGTCCAACAATCGGTACCATATTATTTCACTGGCCGGGTTGTAACGAGTCTCACGTCACGAGCGCCACACATAGCGATAGTGTTGGCCAGGCAGTGCGCGCCGGTACAATTAACATTTCCCCATAAAGCTTGATGCAACTACCGCTTATACTGGTGAGAGAGAGAGAGAGAGAGAGAGAGAGAGAGAGAGAGAGAGAGAGAGAGAGAGAGTTAAAAAAAAAAGTGTAAACCAATTAGCTAAGCCTCATTTATCGCAGAGAGAGAGAGAGAGAGAGAGAGAGAGAGAGAGAGAGAGAGAGAGAGAGAGAGAGAGAAGTGGGGTTGAAGGAAATTAAACGAGACGCACGCGGACAGAGAGAAAGACAGACAAATACATAAAAAATAGCACAAGAAGGAAGGAAGGAAGGAAGGAAGGAAGGAAGGAAGGAAGGAAATAAATCAATGAATAAATAAGTAAATAAATAAATAAATAAATAAATAAAGAAAGAAAGAAGGAAGGAAAGAGGGCAAGAAAGCAGGTAGAAAGAAAAAGACTAAGAAAGAGACAAAAAAAAAAAAATGAATGAAAACAGAGATGAATAAAAGAACAAAGAAAGAAAAAAAAGGCAGGAAGGAAAAAAATAGAAAAGCAAAGAAGTAAAGAAAGCAAAACACAAACATGAAAAAAAAAAAAAGAAAAACACAAATGACGGAACAACGCAAAGGAGGAGAAAAAGAGGAAAACAGAACAAGGTGTCATCATTTCCATAACCCTCTTGAGTCTCTCCCCCATAGATCAGAGGGCGTGGATCATCACTCACCCGCCCTCACTTCACCCAGCGCAGCGAGGGGAGGGGAGGGGAGGGGAGGGAGGGAGGGAAGGAAGGAAAAGCGTTACATAAATAGGAAAGGACATTAGCACAGTTCACGTTGTTGAAAAGCTGCTTGTGAAAAGTGGTGATTTATCTAATTATTATTGTCTTTTGAAGAGAGAGAGAGAGAGAGAGAGAGAGAGAGAGAGAGAGAGAGAGAGAGAGAGAGAGAGAGAGAGAGAGAGAGAGAGAGAGAGAGAGAGAGAGAGAGAAGAGAAGAGAGTACTACTACTACTACTACTATCACTAATACTACTACTACTACTAATACTAAAGATAAGGAGGAACAAAAAGAAGAAGAAAAAAAGAAATGGAAGAAACGAAAAAAAAGACGAGGAATAGAGAGAAAGGAGGGATGGAAGACCTAACCAAGCGAAGGAAGTTTCTGTGAAGTGAACTCTGATGCATAGAAACCCGGTAACTGGAAATACAGGAAGGAGAGTACAGAGAGATAAGAGAGAGAGAGAGAGAGAGAGAGAGAGAGAGAGAGAGAGAGAGAGAGAGAGAGAGAGAGAGAGAGAGAGAGAGAGAGAGAGAGAGAGAGAGAGAGAGAGAGAGAGAGAGAGAGAGAGAGAGAGAATAACAAAAAGAGAGTAGGAGAATAACGAGATGAAGGAAAAATAAGAATGAAGAGATAAGGAGGAACAAAAAAGAAGAAGAAGAAAAAGAAGAAATGGAAGAGACGAAAAAATAAGACGAGGAATAGAGAGGGGAAAAACGGGTCGCCCCTTCCCCCCCTCCTCTCCCTACCTAACCAAGCGCGAAGGAAAGAAGTGTGAAGTGAACTCTGATGCATAGAAACCCGGTAACTGTTTACGAAGTCGAATTTATGAGAGAGAGAGAGAGAGAGAGAGAGAGAGAGAGAGAGAGAGAGAGAGAGAGAGAGAGAGAGAGAGAGAGAGAGAGAGAGAGAGAGAGAGAGAGAGAGAGAGAGAGAGAGAGAGAGAGAGAGAGAGAGAGAGAGAGAGAGAGAGAGAGTTTGTCTTCACGAAGTACATATTTTAGTGATGACAGCGAATATTTGTGGAGGAGGAGGAGGAGGAGGAGGAGGAGGAGGAGGAAATAAGGTTTGCGTTTTGAGTAAATTTTCGAATATACTATCTCATTAATCTCTCTCTCTCTCTCTCTCTCTCTCTCTCTCTCTCCTTGGAACGATTGCTTCCTGAATTATCTTTCATCTTAATACATTTCTTCGTCTTTTCCCTTCATAAATCTCTCTCTCTCTCTCTCTCTCTCTCTCTCTCTCTCTCTCTCTCTCTCTCTCTCTCTCTCTGTCCAGTGCATTGTCTGCACAAACTTTATCTCACTTCCTATTCGCTCCTTTGTTTTACTCTCTCTCTCTCTCTCTCTCTCTCTCTCTCTCTTTCTTCTCTCGCTCTCTCTCCTCTTTCCGATCCTTCTTTTATCGCTCCCTCTCCCTTTCCGATTTCTTTTATCTCTCTCTCTCTCTCTCTCTCTCTCTCTCTCTTAAACGTATCAAGACAGAGAGAGAGAGAGAGAGAGAGAGAGAGAGAGAGAGAGAGAGAGAGAGAGAGAGAGAGAGAGAGAGAGAGAGAGAGAGAGAGAGAGAGAGAGAGAGAGATTAAATTTACAGATTTACAGACAAGCATATGTTAGATAGAAAGGCAGAGACACAGAGAAACAACCAAACAGACAGATACACAGACGGACGGACGGACAGACAGACAGACAGACAGACAGACAGACAGACAGATAGACAGACAGACAGACAGAGCGATGGATGAATAAATTACTACGGGGAGAGAGAAAAAGAGAAACAAAGAGAAAAGGGATAAAAGAAAAGAAAAAGAAAAAAATGCGTATTCCATCAGCTTATTGAGAAAAAAATCGGAAAACTATTAAAAGATGGGAGTCCTCTCTCTCTCTCTCTCTCTCTCTCTCTCTCTCTCTCTCTCTCATGCATTGTCATTCTGAATAAAGTTTACCTAATTTTCTATTCACGTCCTCATTTGAAGCCACCCATACACCCTCTCTCTCTCTCTCTCTCTCTCTCTCTGTCTTTGTCTAGGTGCGGTGGCAAACAAACAAGATGGCGGCAACGGTAACAAATGAACATCGACACGCCTACTTGAATCGGATAAAGTGAGAGTTGAATCCTTCCTTCCCTCCTTCACTCCCTCCCTCTCTGCCTCCCTCCCTCCCTCAACCTTTGCTTCCTTCACTCCCTGCGCCGCCTTCGGAAAATATATGGGAAGTCATTTCGTCTCGGGCCCGCTATCAGTTTGAGGTCGTTATGCCCCTCACAAGTCTATACGGTGCTGGGGAAACGGTGCCCCCTCCCCTCCCCCCACCTATCTTCCATTATCTCCTCTCTCTCTCTCTATCTCTCTGGTTCTTCTCTGTCTCCTTTCTTCTCGCCACCATAGTCTTCCTCTTCCTCTTTCTCCAATCTTTGCTGTGATAAGTTTGCTTTTTATAGATCACATTGTTAACCTCTTCAGTACTTTTTTTTTTCTCGAGGGGGCGATTTAATATTTCTGTTTTTCGAGGGGCGTTTTAATATTTCTGTTTTTCGAGGGGGCGATTTAATATTTCTCTCTATTTTTTCGAGGGGGCGTTTTAATATTTCTTTCGTATTTCTTTTAAAGTTGATTTAGCGCCATGTTAGGAAGACTAGGGACTCTTGAAAGGGACTCCTCTGTATCGGCTTTTTCTGCCTTTTCATATACAACAATCTTTCTATAAGGGTAGTAATGACTCTCACATTTTAAGTATATAATTGCATTTTTTTTTTCACTATAACTGGCCGATTATAGTTCTTCCCTCCTTTCTTGCCACTATCTTTTCGCTTTATTTAGTTTTTGTCATGTGAGCTCATACTAAATTTTCCAGTTTTCGTTTTTCTTAATCTTTTCTTCTTCTGAGTGGGTGGCGGTGACTCTCAAAGGCAATATATATAACATCATTTTTTTTTTTTAATTGGGTAATTGGATCTTTTCGAATCCTTCCCTGCCATATTTTGTTTTTTATTTATTTTCTCAAGTGAGTTCCTTCTTTTCTAATCTTCTTTTTAATCTTGCAATTTTGGATAGTTTTCTTATTTTCATTTCTCAGTTTTCTTAGCTTCTAACTTTCTTTTCAATTTTTTTCTGTTCTAGTTTTCCTTTCTTTTTTTTCTTTCAGTTTTTTCCCATTTCAGTTTTCTCCTTTTTTTTTTATCTTTCAGTTTTTTTATTTTCTCTTTCCTTTTTCCTTCTTCCATTTTTTTTTAATTTTCCTGTCAGTCTCCTTTCTCTTCCAGTTTTCATATTTCCCTCTTTTAGTTATCTTTCTTCTTTTTCCAGTTTTCCTCTTCCTGAATTCGTTTTGCATTTTCTTTTTTATCTTCAATATTGTTCGTTTTTCACTTCATTTATTTTCTTTTTCTCTTTCAGATTTCTTCATTCCTTTTCCTAGATTTTCTTTTCTACTTAATCTTCGTTCATCCACTTTCTTTTTTTCCTTCTTTTCCTCTTCAGTTTTCATTTCTTCTCTAATTATCTTCTTTCCTTTTTTTTTTTTTACTTTTCTTTAATTTTTCCTAAGTTGCCTACATTCTGCTTTTACTTCCCTTCTCTTCTATTTCTCTATTCCAGTTTCCATCTTTTTCCTTTCTAAATATCATCTTTCCTTATTTTTTTTTACTTTTATGTTTATTTCTATCCTACGTTGCCTACAATCTATTTAATTTCCTTCTTTTATTTTTCTTCTCTCTACTCCAGTTTCTACCTTTTCCCTTCTAAAAATCACCTTTTTTTTTCTTTTTAGCTTTTGTTTTTAATTCTTCCTACGTTGCCTACATTCTTACTTTACTCTCCCTCTTCCATTCCTTTTCTCTCTTCCAGTTTTCATAATTTTTCTTTCTGGTTACATTGTTTCATCCACTTTTATTTCTTTTCCTCTTCCCTTGTTCGCTGGAAACCATAAGTACTTTCATATTCACAGTAGACATATTCCTTCGCCACACGTTTTCAGCTTATGCAATTTTCTTCCTCCTCCTCCTCCTCCTCCTCCTTCTTACATTCTTTGTTCCTTATATCCTTACTCTCTCCCTTCATTTCCTCTCTCTTTTATTCTTTTTCACCTTCTCATTTTCTCCAGCTGCTTCTGTTACTGCATTCTATATTGCTATCTTTTTTTTTTCTTTTGTTTCTTTTCTTTTTTCATATTCATTTTTTCGTTTCTTCTTTCCTCTTCCTCCTAGTCTGCAATTTATTACTTTATCTCTTTCCTTATGTTCGTATTCCTGTTTTTTTTTATTATTCACTTTTCTCTGCTTCTTCTTTCTTTCTCTTCCTTCTATTCCTTTTCTTCCTAATTCCATTTCCTTCTTACCACTCCTCTTCATATCTTTCTTTCCTCTTTTTTCTTATTTCTGGACATGCTTAATTCATCTTTCAGCAGATTTTTCTTCTTTCTCTCCATCATCTTCCTTCTATTCTTGGTTTTCCTTAATTTTATTTCCTCTTCTATTGTTCTTCCTTAATTTCTTTTCCTTCCTCATCATTCTGTTTATTTCTGCCATCTACCTCTTCATGACTGTTTTGTTATTTATTTACTAATTTCTTTATATTTACATGCATGCCCTTTACTTTCTTACTTATATATATATATATATATATATATATATATATATATATATATATATATATATATATATATATATATATATTCTGTATCACCTTTATTTCCTCCCACCTCAATCTCTCTCTCTCTCTCTCTCTCTCTCTCTCTCTCTCTCTCTCTCTCTCTCTGTGTGTGTGTGTGTGTGTGTGTTTTGTTGTCTTTTTCCATTTCTTTTTTTTTTTTTACTCCTGCTCTTTTCTTTCCTGAATCCTCCATGCTCCCAGTCTCTGCTTGCCCTAATCCGCTCACATCTGCAAATGTATCCCTCTTAAAACCCGTAATTCCACCCTTCTTCTCTCGGGACGCGCGCATGTTTATTTCAGGAGGATAATACGAACGCACTTTTCGCGGAGCAAGGGGAGACGGTAATCGTGTTATAGATACAAAGGGTTTATACAAAGGAAGCGTAACTAGTGTAGCATGAAGATCTTGAAGACCATGCGCCGAGTCCCACAGAGCCAAAGAGTCAGCCAGTGTTTCTCCAGTTATCACGTTACAGTTAATACATGTCAGTACAAATGAAGTTCTACCTCTCATCCTCCCAAAATCTCTAGGTCCCAACAAGGCTTTTTCATCTAACCATACGACAAATTTTAAAGCTGGCGCTGTATTAGGAAACAACCAGCTGCATTATAAGGGAAATCAGCCGTGTAATACTGGATTATTGTCAACTGTAAAGGAACGGTACAAACGCTGACTCTTATGGTAATGTGCTGTTCTCCTGCGTTCATATAAGGTTAGGTTAAGTTTGCTGGCGAGTAATTTGATACGAGACAGATAGATATCACCACCATTATGAAATCTTGTGACCAACTGTAAGAAAGGTGTGGGTGAAAAAAGAATGAATATTGCAATTTCTACCAGGTTTGAAGATTAGATGTGGGAGCAGAACACGTAGAGATGCTTGAGAGTGATTGGTGATTGTAGAAAAAATATGTAGCAGGTGGCAGTTATAGGGTTAAAAAAGTAAAGAACGGTAATGCTTGGTAAAGAGAAAATACATGCAAAGAAAGATACTATTCATAATACAACAGATGCATAATATTAAAGTACATACAAGGATATCTGATTTGTTTCTGCATATACAATTGCCATCTTTTATTATTATTATTATTAATACTATTATCATTATCATTATTATTAATACTATTATTATCATTGTGAAGTGAAAAGAACGTCTCTATAAGCATGTTTTATCTTTTATTAAATATGACCACTGATTATAATTGTGTCACTGAAATCTCTCTCTCTCTCTCTCTCTCTCTCTCTCTCTCTCTCTCTCTCTCTCTCTCTCTCTCTCTCTCTCTCTCTCTCTCTCTCTCTCTCTCTCCTATTGTTACTTTTGCGGATATCACCGACTTGCCTGTCTCCACACTCTCATTGTTAGCTTGTCCTCCTCCTCCTCCTCCTCCTCCTCCATCACTATATTTTTTTTTCGTTCTTTGTCTCATTCCAAATCACCTTTCAGTTTCAAGCACATTTTCAGCACAATACCGGGTCGGGTCAGCCTTGTTGCACTGACTCATTATTACTACAAATTTTGTCTGTGTGATGTTGTACACAGTTTCAAGCACATTTTCAGCACAATACCGGGTCGGGTCAGCCTTGTTGCTCTCTCTCTCTCTCTCTCTCTCTCTCTCTCTCTCTCCATGTGTGTGTGTGTGTGTGTGTGTGTGTGTGTGTGTGTGTGTGTGTGTGTGTGTGTGTGTGTGTGTGTGTGTGTGTGTGTGTGTGTGTAAGGGAGGGTTTCTGTATGACACAAAATATCTAAGACTGGTTTCCTTCATTTCAGAAGAGTGTCGGGGGCGGCGCGGCACATGATGTACTAGCCGAGTCCCTTACAGCCTCCCGGCAGCCCCCTGAGATACGCCGCGGCGGTCAGGGTGCGTCACTGCCTCCAGTGGCCATCCACGCAGGCAAGAGAGAGCGACACGGGCGCATCAAGAGAGCAAAGCAGCGGGGCGGCCTTCCTGAAGGCCAAGCATTACCACACTCCTTCCCCCGCGGTGGTGCCACGGCCCTGCTCCTCCTCTGGGCGCAAACAGGCACGAATACAAAGTCTGGACTCCCGAGACTGTTCGTCCATCAAAGAGTTTTTCAGTAGATGTAGATGCCGGCGTGTGTTTCCTGAAAGGTTGGTCAAAAGTTTGGTTTTGATAGAGAAGTGAAAGCGAAGCAAAATATATAGATATATACATAAAGAATAAACTTAAATCCGCCGTCGTTCCTCGCGTGCGGCGTTAAAAAAAAGTGTTTTAATCAAGCGGCAGTTTACCGCCCGTCCTTCTCGGGCCTAAATAAGGAAAAGAAATAATTAAAACCAAAAAGTGAAGTTGGCTAAATAAAAATCAAGAGTAACATCGTCTGGTGCTTGACGTTCGTCGGACTGTGTTAATGTGGTGACCTTCGTCTGGCAGGTCACAGTGCCAGGTCACGGTGCCACTGGTCACAGGTGCTGGAGGGTCAGTTCTCAGTGGCGGGGTCAGAGGCGCGCTGGGGCCATGCGGTGTTAGCGGCGGGGAGGGAGGCAGGTGGCCCCAGCAGGCGCGCGTGTGACCTGTAATGAGGAGCCGTGACCTGGTACGAGCCTCCAGGTGGTGTCGCACCAGCGGTGGCGGTGGCGGCGGCGGCCGGGCCCCCCACCTCGCGCCGCCCCCAGCATGCGGTAGTGCCCCGGGCAGCTCTTCTTAGTCTCCCGCTGTCTACCAGCCGCCAGCATGACTCCCCAGGTGGCCTTGCTCCTCGCCGTCCTCCTCGCAGGTGAGTCCTAGCCCCGGCAGTAGCCTAGGCGAGCCTCGTAGCTGCCACTGACTAGCCCCACACCGTAGCTGTTGTCACGCCTCTAGGGCACCGTCGCCTCACCACACCCGAGTCTCCCCCACTCTCTGACGCACCTCGGGCAGCCTCGCAGCCGGGACCCGACAGGCCCGGCACGGAGGCCTCATTCAGCCTCCACCAGGAGTCATGTCTCACACTAACTCAAGACAATCTTCCTAGAACCCCAACGACTTCAAAGATTCATTGCAGAAAACAGTCTTAGCAGTCTTGAACTCATATGAACTTCAATCATGCTTAGTCACACAATAAATATCAATAATGAAAGAAATATTCGCATCCAGGGACTTGAGCAACAACAACAACAATAACAACAACAACAACAACAGCAACAACCAAAGAGAGACAAAAGCACACTAAAAGAACTAACAGTCTCCGAGACCCATTTTGTTGGCCGCGGTCTCACCAGGTCCGCTCCCTCGAGGGAGTTTATGTAGATGGAAGTCACGACACAATGTCCTTGAAAGTCTTGTGTGAGCATTTTTAGTTTGTTCCTATTGTGTTACCTGCGTCCCTCACCTGTCCTCCCTCTCCCTTCACCTCTCCCTTGCTCTCCCTTCCCCTCACATTATTTAAGTTCCCTTCGTTCATGTCTTTTTGGCGTGTGAGGAAAATCGATCAAACTTATATGTTTTTCGTTTGAATTCGTTTGTCAAGGTATTTTTTTTCTCTATATATATACATATTATCTTCTTCGTGCAGATGTTTCTTTGTCTGTCTGTCTGTATGTCTGTCTGTCTGTCTGTCTGTTTGTTTGTTTGTTCGTTGATCTCGGTTCTATGCTGACCCTACCCTTCCCCACACCCTGCGTGACGTCACCCTTACCTTAATTCACCTCGAGTTCTTGTCTCTTCGTGGAGTAACAAACCAACCCACCAGGGTAGGAGCAAGCGAGGCTGCGGCGCCCCCAGCGTGGCAGATCCCAGCTGGCCGAGGGCGTCGCGGCGCAGGGCGTCAAGTAAGCCTTAATATTAATGCACTCTCTCGATAAATTATTTGACTTTGGTAATTTTCACTAAAAACAAAAAACTAAACTCGCCATAACTTCCTAACAGCATGTAGGCGTAATTTAGTTTCCACCCATTTAAAAACACAATATAGATGTGAATAAAATAGTCACCCTTACATTTCGAAACAGAATGATCTCTCTATCAGCAAGACTAATTACACATTTCAGTAAAGAATTATTAGGGATAAATCGCACACACATACGTTCTTTTCTCTCCGACCGCTTCGGACGAGACCGAACTTATACGTCCGAACTTGACGAGTCCGTTGCCTGGCGAAACATCGCTAACTTTACCGGCGTGTAGTCACCGTCACGAATGACGAAAAAAAATATATATATATATATATATATATATATATATATATATATATATATATATATAAATGAAAAACAAAAATCCTTAGCGGCTTATGATGCGGATCTGTTTAGGTTCAAATGAGACTCGATGAAGTGGTTCGGGTTCGGGTTTGGGCTTGGAGCAGTAGAAACAGCAGCAGCAGCAGCAGCAACAGCGAGATGAAGTGTTCTCTGGGCTGTGTTCGTGGTAGTGCTGACTTTAGGTGTTTCTTTTTTCTTTCCTTTGCAGTTCTTTGTTGAGGAAATGGTTCGGCTGCAACACACACACACACACACACACACACACACACACACACACACACACACACACACACACACACACCGAACAAATGAGTGACACCGCACACATCTTCTTCCATGACGCTGAGTCACCCGCCACACTCCTTCCGTCACCTGCTGCTCACTGCACACCCTCTCTCTTCACTCACTCAGCCATCTCTCACTGCATTACACATCCTTGTCACCCTACCCATCATTCCTTTCCAATCACCGCCAGCCTGTCCCTACCGCCCGCCACCTCCACCCACTCATCGCCTCACAAACTATCACCTTTGCAAACAAGCACAAGCAATAAAAGAAAGTGCGGAAGAAAAGCTATACGAGTAAATGGCATCAGAAAAGTGGTACTCAGCAATATTTTTGGGTCAAGAGTTTTCCTGGCATTTTTCAGACATTTTTTCCTCCACCTTTTATTTTTTCTTTCTTTTTCTCTCGGGCGCGGGTGTCATTTTATTCATCTACTTTATCATTAGGATATTGGAACCACAGGGTCATCATTTTCATCAGCAAATCATCTCACCTTCACCTCACATCCACCTCACCCTTCCTCGCAAACAAACACGTCATTCTGGTGAGATCGTCATTATCACCACCACCACCACCACCAGGATCGGCCCAAACACAGTGAGTGATGGCAAGAGTTTCCGCAGCCTGAGAACACCGCCCGCCGTTTATCTCACCAACTGTGTTCCCTCCGTGTTGCCGGAAACGCGCGAATTACTAGGTTTTCAACGTCCGGCGCTTGGTGAGTGTGTTGCCGCCAAGTTTAGTTTAATGGCATATGTTTTTTTTTTCTATTTTGGTGACCGACTGCTCGTCATTCCATTTAAAATTTCGAGTCCAACAACAACTTTTTTTAACTTTTTACAGTGCAGGAATACTAATCGGTGCTGGTGTACATGCTATCCGTCCCGCCTGCAGCCCCCACACGCCAGGCAGTGCTGCGTTGTACTCGCCACGATACTTCACGTGAATTGTCATCATTCAGCATGGAAAATGAGGAAGGGAACAAGGGGGAGCTGATGCTGCTCACTAACCATGGCCAAGAGAAGAAAAAAATAGACACAAAGGAAAAGAAAAATTACGAACGTTTTGTAAATCCTGCCATCTCGTACTAGGTGACACTAGATAAAGAAAGATAAAAACAAAATCTTACACTATCTCCTCCTAACAGACGCCCTGGTCAACTTTCCGGGAACACAATCACACCGGTGCCGATAATTCCGCCTTATATTACACAATAGCAAAGGCGCGTGACAGAAGTCTTGCATGTTTCCGGGTACCTAAATGCGTCAGCGTTAATGCGTAGAAGTGCTACCGGTAAAAATGGCGGATGCGCTATCGGAAAGCAATGTAGACAAGGCTGCTTGCGTTGACACGGTTTCGCCTCATTGAAAATAACAAACACGCTAAATAGCCAAGCGGGTCTACCTCGATACCATGACGACTACCAAAATACAGCGACACATGTGCTGTAAAACACTTCTGCTCATAAGATTCAGGGATGCGTTTACAATTTGTCATATATTGAAGGAAACAAGGTTATCCATCCTTACTTGTAGGGCACTGTGTGCGGTGGTGGTATACAGCCACCACCGCGCACTCAGAGGAGTTGGCCGGACTCTTGTGACCATCTCGAATTATGAGGGGCAATGCACTGCTGCCTTTCGCGTTTGTGTTTTGATATGAGCGTGACTGGCGATGCCATCCGGGCGGAGTGGAGGTCGTAAAACAGGTATTCCATCAATCTGTCAAACATTTATGTTATTTTAAATCAATACTTTGAAATGACCGGCGAATAAATGTGTAATTATAACGTTTCTTGAGTAGACAACAATTTCTTCATGCAGTGTGTCGCTGACACCCATCATCGCTGCAGTGCCTGACCTCTCCGTGGCAGAGCCGTGCTGTAACAATACGTAAATTAGTTCTCGGTGCCGTGCGGGGTCAAACAGCCTCTCCACCTCACGAGCCATAGCTCGCACGTACCACTCCTCGCCTCAGAGAATCCTAAAAATGAGAAAAGGCTCCAATTCACAAATTCTTCCCGTAGAATTGAAAATCTGTAGAACTGAGAATAAAATTTTCTCTGTTGAAAGACGAAATCAAGAATAAAATTTCATCTAGAACGGTTGTCGAATAAAAATTCACTACGTCAGGATGGCGTTTACACCCTGCGACCTCCGCCGCCGCCGCCAACACCACCACCGCCACGCGCTGTAAGGTAATGGCCCCGCGACACGCGCCATTAGGATCAAACACTCTGGTAATGCATAAAATAAGTATACAAAAACGAGCACATCTGGATCACTGACTACTTATCTTAATGGCTCACTAATATCCTGATGGCCGCTTTGGTATTCAAAGGCCAGTGGCACCCCACGTGCTCGGGGAACCAAGGACACACACACACACACACACACACACACACACACACACACACACACACACACACACACACGGTAGTAATGATAATGATGCTGTCTGAACCTCGCATGAATTTCAAACACCCTTTACAGTGTCGCAGTTTAATAACTAACATGTTTCAGCGTCTGGTATTGCATTCTAATAAATGTCACACCGAACATACAGCGAAACACATCACCAAATCACATTACTGTCCTAATAACATAAAATGGCCAATATCTCGCAGCCCGCGCCTCGTCGCCTCGTGTGTTCACCTGACGGATTCCATCAGTCGCCATCAGTGTCCTCCCAAGAACGCGGAGGCTGAAGGCTAGAGGCATTAGACACACCCTTCCTAACAAAGCCTCTTGATTTTCTTCCTTTCTGCCCACATAATAATACACCTTCCACTCAAAAAAGGATTCTCAGACCCGATGTAATGAAGCAGTTTCGTTAGTCCGTGCCATTGATAGATACAACGAATAACATTAATCACAACGCAGTAATTACGCAATACTTTTCATCTACAGAACGGATAAAGAACATGCCATCCACTGTGGAAACAACGACTATGAGGCGGAGATAATGAGGTAGTTTTTTTAGTTTTACTGATAATAACTTGGTTCATATTGTTATAGTGACAAGGTACATCACGCATCACACACTCCATCTACCATCATCGCGTGACAAGCAGGAGGTGGCAGGGTACGCTTTTCACCTCCCTCACAGCTAGCTTATCCTGGCAACTCCCCTCATCCTCGCGCCAGTCTGAGTGAGGCTCGACGACAGACTGTAATGAGACTGTTAATTAAGGCGACTCTAGGAGATGCCACGAGTGTCCTGTGTTTGTGAAGCAGGAGGGCCATTTACCGCGAAGGCTGAAGCTAGCATACACACACACACACACACACACACACACACACACACACACACACACACACACACACACACACACACATTTAGTTAAGTGGAAAGCGTCATCGTTTCAGACTCAAGCTTATGTTCAAATCCCCACAAGTCGATAAGAGTTTCTCACTGTCTCCCACGAACACTTCTTAAAACTATTAAATTAAGATGGAAAGGAAAATACTGATAAAAAAGGTGGTGGTGGTGGTGGTGGAATGGCTAAGACAGCCAGGATAAGCGGCGTCTGTTAATTAATTTTTCGTCGTTAATCCTCGACCGTTTGATAGTGATTGAGAGTAAGTTTTTTTTTTTCTGAATTCTATCTATAGGGTTATTCACTGACTCATTCACCCACTCACTTATTCAACCAATCACTTCACTCACCCACTCATTTATTCCCTCTTCCATTCAATTTCTCCCGTTACTTGCAAAGCTACATCTCACACACTCACATATTTATCCAACATCATTCTAATACACACACACACACACACACACACACACACACACACACACACACACACACACTACGTATCATTTATCACTTCATCTATTATTCATCCATTAATCAACCCACCTACCTACCTACCCACTCAAACATCCAATCCCATCCAGCTCATCCAATCCACTCGCTTCTCACGCACCCACCACTCAGCACTCAGCACTCACACTCACCCACAGCAAAACTTTCAATAATGGAGTTGGACGTTGAGGCAAATCCCGAAAGTTGATGGATTGATTAAGTACTCACAGGGAATCGAGAGTTGCAAATATGTTGATTAGTGCTTTGAATGTTGATGTGGTGGTGGTGGTGGTGGTGGTGGTCGTGGTTATCTATGTTATTGATAGTGGTGTTGTCTGGTGATTGATGCAGTTGTATAATGGTCATCGGTAGTAGTAGAAGTTATTCTGGTTGTTTTAATGGTGATGTTGGATATAATCGAGTTGCAGTTGTGGTGATAATGGTGATGGTGGTGATGGTGTTGACAAGGGAGAAAGGCCGCAATCATTGGTTAGGTATGTAGTTAGGGAGGTGATGGTAATGTCAGTGGCAGTGGCAGCATTGATGGTAGTAAATGTGATAGTGGTGATGCTAGTGATAATAGTAGTGGTGGTGGTGGTTGTGGTGGTGGTGGTGATGGTGGTGGTGGTGGTGGAGGCGACAACAGCTTTTCAGAATAATTAGGTCACTTTCGAATCCTGAGCTCCCTTTTCCTCCCTCCCCCTTTTTCAGGCATGGTATCTTCTAAATGTTGTATTAAAAGAAGAAGAAGCAGAAGAAGAAGAAAAAAAAAAAACACTACATCAAACTTATGTAGGGAAGAGACACATATCTTAAGTCTTAAGTGTATAATATAAGAAAAATGATAATAATCTTTTCCACATTTTAATTTCGTGAGGAGCAGAAAGCAATTAAAGTAAAAGAAAAAAGAAAAAAAAATCTATGTTTTTTATTATCTGTAAGAGTAACTTTAGCTCAGTAACAGTTTCCCATCTAATATTAGTCTTAGGGCATAATAATATAACCACTAGAGACAAATTGTGTGTGTTTCTTTACATTTTCTAACCAATTTTCAGAGGAAGATATTTTTGTTAGAATTTCCAGAGGCAAGATGATCAATCATGCGTGTGCGTGTGCGTGCGAGTGTGTTGAGTGCATGACGTGCGTGTGGTGTAAAATGATGAATGAATGAATGAATGTGTGTGTGTGTGTGTGTGTGTGTGTGTGTGTGTGTGTGTGTGTGTGTGTGTGTGTGTGTGTGTGTGTGTGTGTGTGTGTGTGTTGGCTTGGTACTGATGGAAGTCTTTCTCACCACCCCGCTGCGTCACAATACACCGACACTAAATACCCAAGCATGCAGTAAGTGAAAATTTATCTGATTTTTTTCAATGCCTTGATATATATATCTCTCTATCTCTTTATCGATGTTGGTGGAGTGTGTGTTAGCTGCCTCGTTATTATTATCATTATCAGTATTATTATCCTTTATTTACTTATTTTTTCTCTCTCACTATTTTTTTTTCCTTTCCTCTTCGCCTCTCAAATCATACCCGCCCCCCAAAAAAATAATAATAAAACCTTTTCCTTTTACTTTTTTTTAATTACTATCTATCTTTTCCTTAATCTCAACCTATAAAGTACTCAAAGCCTTTTTTTTTCCTCATTATCAATATATATTATTCCTTAAATAACTATACTACTTGTACTTGTATTTATATATTCTTATACGTCCTCTAGTGGTGGGTGTTTAGAGCAGCATATCGTGACCTTTCATATCAAACTCTTTTTCGTTGTTGTTTTCCTTCGTCTTTTTATGGAAAATGTTAGTTGTGGACTGTAACAAGAATCTACTACTACTACTACTACTACTACTACTACTACTGTTCTTTCTGCAGTCAGTGTGTGTTTCTCTTATTTTTTACCATTATAATTATTTTCTAATGCTAATCGTGGTGGCTGTATGTGGTGTGTGGTGTGGTTTGCGTGTGTATGGGTGTTTGTGTGTGCGTGTATGACGATGGTGTTACTGGTAATGATTGTGATGATGGTGTGATGGTGTAGCTAGGACACACGCTGCCTTGCTCCGTGATGCCGCGCGAGGAAGGGGAAGGGAGGGTAGAGTTTTTTTGGGAACGGGTGTGAAGCTAGAAGGTGCAAAGTGAAAGATGGATAAAGGAAGGTCGACTCTCGGGGTTATGAGTGAGTTGTAGTGGTAGTTAAGTGGGGATACTGTCGCTGGTCTGTGTGTGTGTGTGTGTGTGTGTGTGTGTGTGTGTGTGTGTGTGTGTGTGTGTGTGTGTGTGTGTGTGTGTGTGTGTGTGTGTGTGTGTGTGTGTGTGTGTGTGTGTGTGTGTGTGTGTGTGTGTGTGTGTGTGTGTGTGTGTGTGTGTGTGTGTGTGTGTGTGTGTGTGTGTGTGTGTGTGTGTGTGTGTCCTGCCTAACGCACCGTGGACGTGGCTAAAAGGAAATAGGAAGGATTGTTTGGAGAGGAAGGCACGAAGTAGTAGTAGTAGTAGTAGTAGTAGTAGTAGTAGTAGTAGTAGTAGTAGTAGTAGTAGTAGTAGTAGTAGTAGTAGTAGTAGTAGTGTAAACAGTTCTCAGTAAAAGCAGAAACTAGTACAGTACTACAAAATTAAAAAGATATACAAGATTTATGAGAGAAGAGGGAACTTGTGATATTTAGCGAACCTACATCAAAGCAGAAAAAAAAATTGTAAAAAAAAAAAACTTACTTGATACGTTCCCCCACACATGCAATACTGGGCGGACGACGTTCTTGGATGCTGATTGGCTATTCTCTGACTCCTTTCAGTTTGGTTTAATACTCGTAATAGTAGTAGTAGTAGTAGTAGTAGTAGTAGTAGTAGTAGTAGTAGTAGTAGGTAATGGAAACATGGTAACTGGAGAGTAGTGTCCTAGATAACCACTAGTACATGACAGATGAGCAGTGTGTGTGTGTGTGTGTGTGTGTGTGTGTGTGTGTGTGTGTGTGTGTGTGTGTGTGTGTGTGTGTGTGTGTGTGTGTTAATCAGAGGCTCTCACGCCGTGCACTATTTTGGGCGGACGGGTCGTTCAATCCACGGTAGACGGAACAAACACAGCGTCAAATTATATTATCACGAAAACGATACATTCTCCGTCCCAGAGAAGAAAGGAGCCAATAAAGGCGCCGGGGAAGGGCCTCTCGGCACGCCAGCCCGAGTGCTTTTCTTTGTCTCGGGAGAAAGAACAGGAAAGAAAGGAAACAAAGAGCAGAAATGAGCGAAAAAATGATGAGCTGCTATTTTTTTCTTTCAGGTAAATAACAACAAAAACAACTGCGTTTGAATTTTGTATACTGATGAATGATAGATAAAGTTAAAAAGGCGGTAAGTAGGCGATGGATCCCTAATGGCGCAGGACAGGGGAGGAAGGGACATGGGAGGCGCCTAAGGGTGGGAGCGGGCGGCGGCCACCACTGGAAGCATTATTCAATAATATCGGAATTCAGATTTGCAAATATAATGAGTAAAGTTATTGAGTTTTGTTGCAGACCATCGGCGTTCGTTCGGAAAAGCTGGAGACTGTTTCGATCCATCAAATCCGAGCCAACGACTTTATTTATATACATATTCTATTTGACGGGGAAATGTTTCAACCAATGCAGAGAAGTTTTGTTTCTTTCTTGATTCATCTGACGCCTGCTGCCTGTTCCGCCGGCGAGATAATGAACTTTTCCCTTTGAAACATTCCCAACTTTTCTCTCCCTCCAACTTAACTTTACACACCAAACTCGCGGCTATGCAGTTATGAAAATGGATATATTTTTTTTCACATTTTTCTCTCTCATTTTCATTTATCTGGGAACAACGCTGGTGGCCACTTAATTTCTTGAGGCAGTGGGTGGGCTTCTGCAAATACATTCATTCATATGAAACACGCACACACAGACGAAAGAACCCAAGTTGTTGTATTATTTTTTTTTTGTCTTGAGAATAACCTTGCGTGTTTAGATTCCTTACTGTATTTTGGACTCCTCTGGAACACGCAAAAGAGGAGGAGGAGGAGGAGGAGGAGGAGGAGGAGGAGGAGGAGGAGGAGGAGGAGGAGGAGGAGGAGGAGGAGGAGGAGGAGGAGGAGGAGGAGGAGGAGGAGGAGGAGGAGGAGGAGGAGGAGGAGGAGGAGGAGGAGGAGGAGGAGGAGAGCAAACCATCTACGCCTCAGCCAGCCACGTAGCTAAAGATAACATTTTCCATTTGAAATAACTTCAAACGAACGCCAAGGGGAACTAACATCTTTTCTTCTCCTTCACTCGACTCTGACTTTGAAAAGTGAAGAATTATTTTGCATCTCATAGCGAGTTAGATTTTATTTCCATTTATTTCTATTGCATCGCCATACCTGGAAACACTTGCAACAGTGACTTACCTCTCCGTTGGCAGGGAGCTCGAACTTCCGTATCGCCGTGAACACCTGTAGAGAAAAGCGGCGTCAGTGTGGATCACTACGGCTCTGTCTGTTTACTTTCCTTTATTTGAAATTGAATAATGCATCTGTTAATGTTTTCCTTTAAATCTGAAGTCCCTGATCGGCTGAGAATCTACCAGCTATCAGGTTTTTCAAGGAGACAAACTTTTTTTTTTTTTTTTTTTTGCCATTACCCTGGCATGGTTATTGGGCCATTTTTGCTATTTTTTTTATTTTTAAACTTTTTTATTTCAGTTTTGTTATTTATAAATATACAATTTTTATTTAATTAATGTAGTTTATTTTATTATATATATATATATATATATATATATATATATATATATATATATATATATATATATATATATATATATATTTTTTTTTTATTTCAACAAAGAAATAACATTGTACACTTACTCAGAATTCCATACACGTTTCATTCACACAGGGACCCTACTCTTAACTCAAAACTATTGTCCTTTGTCAGGGCATGGGGGAGGGAGGGATAAATCACAAGTACACAGGGTGGCTAAGTAGCATCACTACGTATTGCTTATATACATGAAAGGGAATCAGTCAACAGATCAGAGGACTTCAGATTGACAGAAGTAGATAAGTAAGAGTTTGGAGTGCAGGTTACAGTATCTTCGAATCACTATGAGTAAATGATGCTTCAGTTTGTGACTAATCGTGTAAAAGTATTCTGGATGAATCAAGGCTTTTTCTTTGTTAATAAGGATCATTGTATCTCTCCTTACCGTCAACTATATATATATATATATATATATATATATATATATATATATATATATATATATATATATATATATATATATATATATATATATATATATATATGTACGTACTAAAGTGACTTTCATGAGCCCTGTGGTAACGTTAGAATTCACACGTGTCTCTTTTAATTCAGTAAACATTAACGCTTTATCGGGGATTCCTCTGTACGCTGTTCTCTTCCTCAATCAATTAGCGGTCAGTAACTACGTCTTTATCATCATGCAAGTTTACTCAATAACTGGTGCTTCCTTTCCCCATCAGGTTCCAGTTACGCTAAAACCATCACCATAACTTGCTGGGCGATACAAGTTTACAAAGTAACTCAAGCGGTTTTCTCTTTTTATTTTTTTTTTGTATCTTCCTTCAAGTTTTGAGTATCCTCAATAATATTAGTCTCATATCTTAACTATATAGGTTTACGTAATAACTCTATTATATTATTATTATAATTTTTTTCACTCCTTTCAAGTCGAGAACACGCTAAATTAATGCTGTATCTTGCTAAACGATACATACTTAAATAACACGTCCTTTATTTTTTTTTTTCATTTTTTCAAGTTACGGCTAGTATATATCAACACATTGGTATAAACGAGTGGATACGATCCAACACACGGTCCCTTTCTCCCTTTCATATCAAATCACGCTCACCATAAATCAAAACGATCCTACGCGAGAAACAAAAGGAAAAGAAATGACTATACACTACACACAAACGACTCCAGAATTTCATTTCCGTCAAGACAAGCTGGAGGCGCAACAGTGTGTGTGTGTGTGTGTGTGTGTGTGTGTGTGTGTGTGTGTGTGTGTGTGTGTGTGTGTGTGTGTGTGTGTGTGTGTGTGTGTGTGTGTGTGTGTGTGTAGAGCCGCTCAGCTCCTCCTGGGAATTAAACCTGTGGATTTAATTTAAGAGACTGAAAAAGGGAAAGAAAAAGCAGATTACTTGAGTACCTGCCTCTCCTCATCCCTCATCCCTCTCCCCTAAACGTCACACATCCAGTACCTGCCTCCCTATCCCGCCTCTCCCTTTTTTTCACCACGTCTCCCTTCCTCTCCCACACCCGACCCTCCCTCCACACAGCTGTCCGTCATATGGTCCCGCCACGCACTAACGCCAGGAAAAGTCTTACTAATTGGGGCATTAATCACGTGGTGCTTCATTACTCCTTCATCGCGCTTCGGGAAAACTTTTAAGGGAGAAAAAAATGAGTGGTATATTCAATTTGTGTTCTATTTATAAAGAGAGATTTGCATTTATTGTTATCGTGTGTGTGTGTGTGTGTGTGTGTGTGTGTGTGTGTGTGTGTGTGTGTGTGTGTGTGTGTGTGTGTGTGTGTGTGTGTGTGTGTGTGTGTGTGTGTGTGTGTGTGTGTTTACTGCTACTGCACACGGACATGATCACGACCGGAGAGAGAGAGAGACTGCACACGGACATGATCACGAGAGAGAGAGAGAGAGAGAGAGAGAGAGAGAGAGAGAGAGAGAGAGAGAGAGAGAGAGAGGGGCAAAACAAGAAAATCTCTCTCTCTCTCTCTCTCTCTCTCTCTCTCTCTCTCTCTCTCTCAACTAACATAACATAACACACCTTTCACTACACTCTAAATTACTCTACTGAGGTGTGAGGTAAAATAATTACGAGTGTCTAGCTTACACAGGGTGAGGCGCCGAGTTCACCTAGACAAACAACGGGCGAAGAGGGCAGGTTATAATAAGACGAATGGGGAATTGGGCTGGACCTTTTCCTTCCCTAATCAACGTAAGAGTCACATATTTTTGCATCAACTTGAGTGTCTTTCGTGATGCCACTAGTACCATCGCTCTCTTTTGAAGTTCAGGGTTGATGAAATGTAGTGGAGGGTCAAGAGAAGGAGGGGAAAAAATGTGTGTAATGTTACGTTTGGTTAAGTTTGATTAGGTAGATTATAAGGTAAAGTAAGATAAGGTAAGGTAACGTTAGGTTAGGTTGTGGGGTTACTTGATAAGGAGGGATAGTAATACATATAAGATCATTGCGTAGAACAGGTTGGCTAAGTAGACGATGGAGGAAGGTCAACAGAACACCTTGGAAACTTTAAGACCAACTGAAATCTAAACTAAATAAGGTCACTAAATCAACCACCTGCTTAAAAAATGTTAGAAATAAGCAAGATTATTTACTCAACCAGCAAATTTTCACACCCATACTACACATAAGGTCCCTAACACTGCCGGAAACTATCAAAGAAAGCAACAAGACAAAAAATAATTAAGAAAAACATATAAAAAGGTAAAATAAAATAAAAAATAGCAATAAACAATTAAGTAAATAAATGCAAACATCACCGAAATGGCTAAGAATAATAAAGAAAGACAACTGCTGAACGAATCCTATCAAAATCAGCCTGAAAATCAAGACCATGTGGCGGTGCGCGATAAATGATGGGCGGTAGAGACGAGGTAAGGAAAGGTGTGGGACGTTATCAGGGAGCCGCATAATAAGTACCCGCGTAATTAAGCTGGAGTGTTCTTGGTTTGCAAATTATTCAAGACGTTCTGGTTTTCTCATCTGCACCTTAACTACTTCCTCAGCAAGACAATGCACTGTTGCCTTTTCGCATTACGTTAATTTTATGTTACCTTTTAAAATTGGATGCATTAGAAAATATGTACGAGTATGAGCAAGATTCTTCCCATTTGTTAAAAGAAAAGTCATGTCAAAAATAAGGTCACAAATTTCAGATTCATTAGTGCATGAGAAGCAAAACATCCCAAAACAACCAACTTGTAAGAGAGAAGAAACAAATGAGGGAGGCAACGAAAAAGTGTCTGTTTTATACTCCCTTACTGTCTACCACTAACATATCCGCAACACGTACTACCTATGACAAGCCAAACTGTCACGTAATCCTCCGTCTTGAATGTTCATGCATATACTACTTATAAAACCAGAAACATTACAGACAACGTGTATTTTATCCTCCCTCGGCGTGAAGTGTATATCCAGAAGCGATGCCACGAGTTTCTGATACATTAACTCAATACCGATACGTGTGACGAGTTAAAAGGAGCAGGAAACGTAATTGTGTCTGCTGACTGAAGGTTAATGAAATCTGTGACATCATTTCTCGCCGGATCTGCTGGTGACCGTGTTAGGCGTTGGGTGGCTGGTCACCTCGTCACCTCTAGCAGCAGCGGCCCGGAACTCCTCCACCTGGCCACTCTCACGTCCCTCCCGGTGTTGCGTTACTAAAGGTTACATGCCACGACCCGGGCCTAAGCATCTGCCTGGCGGAGGGTCGCGGTGAAGGGCGGCACAGTCTGTAAGGTGAAGATAGTGGTGTTCAAATATCACCGACACTCATACACAGTATTGATCCTAAAGTCGAGTAATGGCTCTTACCCTCACTGTGTTTTGTGTTTTCCGTGATACTAAGTCACGATCTGCTGGAAATCGTACAAAAAATAGGCTAAGTGTATATTCGAAGAGGATGAGCAACAAAGAAGAAAACGGTGTAATAAGCATGGTAGGTTATTTGGCTTCCGGCTCGCCTTGCACAACCTCAGTTCTCACCGTCAACACAGCCTGGCGGGAGGTTCCGGCCAAATAATACCTGTTTCCTGATGCTATCTGCCGCGCCACATAGTCACTGCTTTTCAACTTTTTTATATTTACATCACTGGGATAAATATTGCGTTTCAAAAGTGCGCGCTCTCTTTTTGACACGGTAATCAAATGTTTGTTCATTCTACTTCCTGGTGCACTAAAGGACTTTTGGAAATGTCAACTCTAATAGAAGCACACGGAGTAATTAAGTGCACCGGAGGAGCGTGAGTGCTGACATTACATACGCATACAAACAGACCACTAAATTAGAGACCGGCATCTAATTGGACCTTCTCATAAATTCTGTTGCCTTGGCCAGTGCCACTCTAACATAGAAAAATATACAGGATTCACTGAGGCAAGCATCTACCTTCCTACCACTACCTAACCTGCAACACTCACAACATTACTGACGACAACACTCTGCCTACCACACGTGCAAGAAATACATAAAACATCCTATTTTTCTATGTGAACCAAGAACAAAAAAGTGTTTCTGACAAATCGAGGCACCGGGTAAGCACTGAACGACCACACCTGCCCATCACGCCTCACCGGGGGCGTGAAAGTGCTGCCAGCATCCTGCACTGATCTGGCCACCCACACTGTTGCCACTACTGTTGGTGTGACAGTATTACCAGTGGGGATAGTAATGATGATAATGATGATGATGATGATGATGATGATGATGATGATATAATAATAATAATAATAATAATAATAATAATAATAATAATAGAAATAATAACAATAATAATAGTAATAATAATGATAACTAACAATTCTCAAGAATCATATTCATTTAGGCATTAGAGAAAAATAAGTTGCAGGGCTCTCTCTCTCTCTCTCTCTCTCTCTCTGAAGACATTTCGCAACACTGCAGTTCAACTTAAGCCAATTAGGGCGGCATGCACACTCTCAAGAAAGTAATGGCCACGAGCACGGGGAGTCAGGAGGCAGGGGGCAGGGTGGCAGGGGGCAGGGTGGCCAGGAGGGCAGGTAGCGGTGGCAGGGTGGCAGGGAAGGGAGGCAGCCACTGAGCCCTGTCCCATCTAATAATGCTCCACACTGGTGTTTACTTGGCTTCCACGCTCCAATGGGTGGTGGTAGTGGTGGTGGTGGTAATGTTATTGTTCTACTATTTCTACTGCTACTACTACTACTACTACTACTACTATTGCTACTACTTTCTTCTTCTTCTTCTTCTTCTTCTTCTTCTTCCAGTGTTTGTGCTATTTCTTCTCTCTTTTTCTTCTTCACGTCAACAACAACCACTACTACCACCACCACCACTACCATTACTACTACTACCATAACAGCCACTACTGACTGCCCGAAACTTAACCCTCTTATCGCTTAATGAAGAGCCACATACAATAAAAAGGAATCACTAATTATTACACACGTCTGGCCTGTATCAGTCGTCCTTGCTAATTAGGTGAATGAGGCTCAGGACACATTACGCGCCGCTGGAACACATGCCGTCATGATAATAATAATAATAATAATAATAATAATAATAATAATAATAATAATAATAATAATAATACATAGTGGTGGTAGGAATTATATTAACGGGAAAGTATTAAATTAAACAGAATACTAATGGAGGAGGAGGAATTATAAAATTGAGCTGTGTTTGTGACTCTCTCTCTCTCTCTCTCTCTCTCTCTCTCTCTCTCTCTCTCTCTCCACGTTTCCATGATTCTTTTGCAAGTTATAAGGCGCATAATATTTCATATTTAAACTAGTTTGTAATTTTCTCATAATGTCTGGCCAGATTACAACCCGCGATTTATTTTAGAACGATAAAAAAAAAAACGCGCAGTTTTCACAAAATTGATAGGAAAGAATGAAGTGTCAGCGAGAGAGAGAGAGAGAGAGAGAGAGAGAGAGAGAGAGAGAGAGAGAGAGAGAGAGAGAGAGAGAGAGAGAGAGAGAGAGAGAGAGAGAGAGAGAGAGAGAGAGGGAACGAGAGAGGGAGAGAGATGGACTTGTGCAAAAGGGGAGAAAATAACAAGAAGGGAGTGTCATGCAAGGAGGGAAAAAGCGAGCGCAGTGACCTGGCAGGCACTTAACAAAGGCGAGGCAGAGATGGCTTGCTGAGCGGTGCTGTGGTGGTGTCATGGCGTAGTGTGCTGAAGACCCAACCTTTGAGCTCGGCCGCTTCCCGACACTTAGAAATACACGCTATCTCAGAACTATTCGTCTATATTCCTACTCTCTCCTCACTAATAATACCTTTGCTATTACTCCTCATTCTTTCTTACTGCGGCGACTTCTACTGATACTATTATTGCTTCTGAAAATATTAGTACTTTTGCTACTACACGTACTATTGCTTCTTCTACAACTACTACAGCTACTGATACTACTACTTCCATTTATACAACACCTACTGCTGCTGCAACTACTACTACTACTACTACTACTACTACTACTACTAGTAATAATAAAGCTACAACTATTACAACAAGAGCCACAGCAATACCAAACTATAATGACGAAAAATTACTACCATCACACTAATAATAACAATACTACCACCACTACCACATTAACAACAAATTACCACCACTACCACAACCACTACTACTACTACCTCTACCACTACGCCTTCACACCTCCCCCACCCCCTGCCCCCAATGTTTAGGTGCACCAGGAAGTGAGAGACGAGGGAGAGTGATAACTGGATGGGGCCGAAAGTGGGAAGCGTATCGACCCAGCAGGAAGTTACCTCAAGACTTTGTGCTCGCTGTGTTGTGCTGATCAAGGGCCAGGCAGGGACAAGTGGGGGCCCAGTGTAGGTTTTTCTTACAACTTTTGATTTTTGTTTTAGATAGGAAAGCCCGTCCACACACAAATATACTAATAGACAGACAGATTGACAGATTGACTCGAACACACACACACACACACACACACCTACGTATGTGAATAGATTTACTATCTGTGTGTACGTATGTATGTATGTATGTTTATATTTATAGGTGTATGTATATATCATAGGTAGGTATGGCTGTTTTTTTTTTTTTTGTGTGTGTGTGTGTGTGTGTGTGTGTGTGTGTGTGTGTGTGTGTGTGTGTGTGTGTGTGTGTGTGTGTGTGTGTGTGTGTGTGTGTGTGTGTGTGTGTCTGTAGGTTTACGTGCACATAACGCGCATATACATACCTAGATACATACAGTATATACATACATACAAACAATCCCCTCAATCTCAGTAGAAAATTGAACCATACATCTCGTTAAGCTTCAGAGTAAAAAATCAGTCAAAAATGTTCCCGATCAGCATTCTGCCACAAACAACCGCAGAGAGCGAAAGGAAAAGGCAATTCAATTTTTTCCCATAACGGAGCCTGTTTCCCGCCCGCTGGAGGCTAACGAGGAGAAAATAATGATGGTCAGAGAAATAAAAAAAGTGGCGGCAGGCGTGGCGGGGCAGGGAGAAAGGTAGGAGGGAAGGGAAGAGCAGTACAAAGCTTTTAGAGTGCGCCATTACTTGAATTGTAGTAGTAGTAGTAGTAGTAGTAGTAGTAGTAGTAGTAGTAGTAGTAGTAGTAGTAGTAGTAGTAGTAGTAGTAGTAGTCTAACCACTCCATAAAAAAAAAAAAAACAGACTTCTTCTCTATTCAGGCTCCAGTAGAGGATATCATTTACTTATTTATTCCTTTCTAACGCAAGAGTGGCACAGGCCAAGGAAAACAGCAAAATGAAAAAAAAGAACACTCTAAAGTCCCATTCCCTCAAATGAAGGTCAAAAAAGGATAATCGAAAATTCGAAGGATAAGTATGTTGAAGCCTCCCTCTTGAAAATGGTTCAAATCATAGAAAAGAGGGTTTCTATACGTCATTTTAGCAATCTAATCCTATCTCTACCAAGCCAGCCTCAACAGACCCCTTCCGTCATTATTTTCAGCGGTTCTGATCGTCTGTCTCGAGTCTTTGCTGCGATGTATAAAGGAAGCTCACTTAGATCGTGAATCATTGTCCAGGAGGGAGTCTCTTGACTATATATGTGGTGTCATTGTGGAGATTCGTTCCTGTTAGAGACCACTAGGTGAGGAGTTACGAGCACATGTGCACACTTAGGCCAAAGGAAAGGACATGAACCACTTGGGATAAGCGGTCACGTTTTGGTCTCTTCGTGGTCTGCAAATCCCTAGCGATGCTTTCGTGATTCCAGTTTTTCAGCACAATACTCGCTCAACACGAGTGTTTGGCGTTGTCGGTACCTGTGCAGACGGACGAAGATTCGCATCTTCAAGTCGCTGGTGATCCCTGTCTCACTCTACGGTTGTGAGACATGAACACTGAACACCGAGCTGAAGAGGCGAATTGATGTCTTTGGTACTAGATGCCTTCGCAGGATCATGGGGTACCGCTGGTATGACTGTGTCAAATCAGCGATTGCTCCGTGAGACTGATTCAAGGCCGGTTACCAGCATAGTCCGTCAACGCCAACTGCGACTATATGGGCATGTGGCACGCTACCCGGAAGCCGATCCTGCATATCTGGTTGTCTCCGAAAAGGATAACTCAGTATGGAGGAAACCAAGGGGACGTCCACAGAACTCATGGCTGCGGCAAGTCGATGCCTCCTGCTGGGAGTTACTTGGCACGGAACCTGCATGGAGACTTGCGAGGCGTGACCGCCTGAAGTGGCGACGCGCCCCCCGGCGTATGCCCCTCGTGATTGACTGATTGACTCTGAAACGCTTCGGCCTTATATCCACACAACAGTCCAAGGTTAAGGTTCTCAAGACAATGTATAGCGAAGGTGCGGAATCTTCCTCCAGCACTTAAAACCCAGGTAATTCACTTTGGCTTATCAAATATCACTGGGGTATGACGTCTCTGTGTGCAGTGCTACTATGTTCAGCGTGACGATACGGTCATGCAATACGGGAAAGTTTGTTTACTTGTGATAATAAGGTGTTTGAAATTTCCTGGCCCACATAACAATAATAATGACTATGATGATGATGATGATGATGATGATGATGATGATGATGATGATAATAATAATAATAATAATAATAATAACAATAGTAACAATAATAATAATAATAATAATAATAATAATAATAATAATAATAACAATAAAAACTAGTAATAACATAACAATTTAGGTCTTACAGCTGCAGTGGGAAACAGTTAAGGAAGAAAAATGACTTAAAAGTATAAAACATTTTCGTGTATTTGTAAATGTGTGTGTGTGTGTGTGTGTGTGTGTGTGTGTGTGTGTGTGTGTGTGTGTGTGTGTGTGTGTGTGTGTGTGTGTGTGTGTGTGTGTGTGTGTGTGTGTGTGTGTGTGTGTGTGTGTGTGTGTGTGTGTGTGTGTGTGTGTGTGTGTGTGTGTGTGTGTGTGTGTGCAAAGATGTTTCACTAATGTATCAATTCTAATTTTTTCTTCCTCGCTCTTTTTGCAGACCCTCCTTTATCTCTCCACCTCTCCACTATTATTATTATTATTATTATTATTTCATTATGATTTATTCCATTGCTTTCAGTTGGTTATCACTTATTTGCGAAGGCCGTGGTGATGCGCTGTGCTTGTTTGTGTTACTGGGCCAGCCAAGCATTTCTGTCTCTGCTACCTTGATGTTATGTTGCCGCTACTGTGTGTGTGTGTGTGTGTGTGTGTGTGTGTGTGTGTGTGTGTGTGTGTGTGTGTGTGTGTGTGTGTGTGTGTGTGAATGGAACTGGTGCATGTATGATGAAAGGAAAAAAACAAAGAACCGTAAAGTCTCTCTCTCTCTCTCTCTCTCTCTCTCTCTCTCTCTCTCTCTCTCTCTCTCTCTCTCTGGCGTGAAGGTCTCAGCATCGCATCACCCGAGGCATGAGGGAGACAAAGCTTCTTTTGAAAACAAGGAAAATTAGGTCATTTCCCGCTTTTCTCTCTCTCTCTCTCTCTCTCTCTCTCTCTCTCTCTCTCTCTCTCTCTCACCCACTTCTACATATGATAATTTTATCTATATTCTTTTAACAATATAATTTCTTCTGTTTTGCATTACACTATTCTCTAATTTGAATGAATAACAATAACAACAACAACAATAACAATAATAATGATAATAACAGACTGAGTGGGAGGAAATTATTGACTATTGACAGTCTCTGATATTTGTGTTGGTTGAGTAATGTTAATTTATGACGAGAGAGAGGAAAAAAGTTAATGATTAAGTACTGTTGTTTGGCGGGGAAATTCAGTGTCGGAGCTAGGAGTGCAGGTGAAGGAAAGTGTTATGGGTGAAAGGATGAGGGAGGGGGTAATAGTGACAGTGGTAGTGGTGGTGGTGTCAGTGGTGCTTGTAATGCGTAAGTGGTGGTGGAGAGATAATAATGACAGTGGTAGTGGTGGTAGTAGTGTCAGTGGTGGTTGTAATGGCGTCAGTGGTGATGAAGGAATAATAGTAACAGTGGTAGTGGTGGTGGTAGTGTCAGTGGTGCTTGTAATGGCGAAAGTGGTGGTCGTGATAGAGGTGGGTAGCTGGAACAAATAAATAAATAAAATATATATATAAAAAATCTGTAGCAATGATGATGACGATGATGATGATGATGATGATGATGATGATGTCAACAATGAAGATGACAGTAACAGTAACACCAATACTAACCAAAACAACAACAGAACAGAAACCCATGCAATCCTACATCATTTGATTTACTCATTTACACCACAGAAACTCACAACGAAAATATCACCCGCCACTAATAATTCTCACGTGTTTCTTAGTGAAGCAATAAAAACACCCTTTCCAGCGAAACACAACCACAACAAACACCTAGGAAGCTAACACGAGATACCAAGAAGATAACGAAAACCTTAACGGTGTTCTGATAAGTCTATAAACACAAACACCACACACTGAGATCACATAATTTAGCTTCCTCTGGGCTTTAGACTTGGACCTAATCACTGCCAGGTGGAAAGAGGCTACACTGCAAGGAAATCTGCTCAAAGACTTCTCGCATGCACCGGAAATCAAACTCTGGACCTCCTGATGGCAATAGGGGTGCGCTAACCATTGTTGAGAGAGAGAGAGAGAGAGAGAGAGAGAGAGAGAGAGAGAGAGAGAGAGAGAGAGAGAGAGAGAGAGAGAGAGAGAGAGAGAGAGAGAGAGAGAGGATGAGAAAGGCGGCGAGGCGTCATCCCAACACGATGCCTGAGGGGAAAATTTAGACTGAAGGGAGAAGCAAATGGCGTTTTTTTTTTTTTCTGGCTTATTGTTTTGTCTGAGTGGCGACGACAGGACGGAGGAGGAAAACACACACACACACACACACACACACACGTAGATTGGCTAGAAAGAGGTCAAAAAATAATAAAAACTGGAGTATATAAAAGCCAGTAGAAATCAGGACATGGGTATGGACAGGATGCGAGAACAGGTGACAGATTAGTGAGCCGCGCCCTGGGACTGCCTGTTAGTGGTGGTGGTGGTGGTGGTGGAGGTGATGGTGGGCGTAATGGCGCTTAACGCATTAGTATTCGTGATGATTGCCGCGCCGTACTGGGAGATAAGCGAGGGAAAGTGCAGTCCCTTTAATTAGGGTTACTACGCGCCTGGGAGGGACAGATGAGCTGATGCTAGCTATTGTTATTGTTATCGTTATGGTTGCTAATGTTTGTTACTGTTATTATTTTTTTTATGCTTTTAATCATTCTTGTGTTAATGTTAATGTTATGGCTAGTATTTCTACTACTACTACTACTACTACTACTACTACTACTACTACTACTATATTGTTTGTTATTATTATGGTTATTATTATTATTATTATCATTAGTATTATCATATTTTTGCTGCTATTATTTTTTCTTGTTACTGCCAATGTTACAACTGCTATTACTACAACTATTATTATTATTACTACTACTACTACTACTACTACTACTACTACTACTCTTTACACACAACAACAGCAACACTACTACTGCTAGTATTACTACTACTACTACTACTACTACTACTACTACTGTTATTACTACTACCACTATAAAGCAAGAACTACTACTACCAATACATTTTTCTTTTTTTTCTTTTTTATAGCGAGCTGCGTCATTTGGGAAAAGTTTATCCCGCAGTTTGCTGATGTCTAGATAACGCAGCTCAACAAATCACTTTTCATCTCACCCATTGAGGTGGCGCGGGTAATTAGCGTCTCTCGTGATAAGGTACGACCAATAAACACACTAATTAAGAGACCTACCCCTCTGCGCAGTCCCTCTTCTTCCTAACACTCTCATAATAATGGCGGTAATAAAAATTGACGAAAATAAATAACAATGAGTATAGGAATAAGAATACAGCTAATAAAACGAGTGAATAATGTAAAAAAAAAAAATACACAGAAGACATTGAAAGTAAATATTTGTGTTTTTTTTGTGAATCTTAATTTTTTTTTTGTGAGTTTTGTTAAGAATATGTCTAAATTTGAGTGTGTTTCGTTTCGGTTTAACGAGTTCCAGCTTTGAACGCGTTTGAGATTCACTGAGTGTTGGAATAAGTCAAGTCTTGTTTTGAGTGAACTGCGATTTGGGTGAGTAATGTTGAGTAACAATTTTGAGTCCGTCCTATTTTGATTGAGGGACATTATTTTTCCTTAAAGAATCTCGATTGAAGTGATTCTGAATAAGCAGAGATTTGAATGATTCCCGGTATGAAAGCCACAGAGAAAGTGAGTAAAGTAAGTCAAAAATTTGTTGGGTTCCCTGTACAAAATTGAGTTTGAGCGAGTCTAAATTCAAACAAGCCTTGTCTTTTTCAAGGTCCAGTTGAAATGAGTCAATTTTGAAAGCATCCTCTTATGAATAAGTCGGATTCGAAAAATTCTCGGTATAAGGTGAGCTTGAATGAGTAAAAAATCATTCCTATTGTTTAAAAATGAGTAAATTTTGAAGGCATCCAGTTATGAGCGAGTCGGAATTTGAAAGGTTCTCGTTATTAACTGAGTCTGAGTGAGTCTAAACATGCATCATCTGGCTAGTCAGTATATGAATGAGTCGCAATTAAGGTGAGTTTAAGTGAGTATTGTTGAATCCGGCTTAAAACTCATGGTACACGAACACACAGGTACAGGGCAGTCATTCGCCACACCAACGGTACAGAGAAGCAACACTGACAGCACGAGTGTTGTGTTGTGTTGATGTTTCGTTGTGGCGGCAGCGTATCTGCACACTGCAATATTTGTCGTGCACTGCAATTAGCGGTGCGATAGTCATAATTACCTGTAGCAGTTTTACCACAGTGTATTTCATGATTAGTTAAATTAATTATCGCCGTACCAGCGCGGGAAAAACAGGAAGGCAGAGGTCACACGGATGGGTTTCGTCTCGTGTGTCAAACTATTTGGTCCACTCAAAAGGGAGATGATGATTAAATATATAACTTTTTATATTTTCCTCAATTTTTTCTCTCTGGTTTGTTATATTTTTCCTCAATTTTTTTTCTCTCTGGTTTATTTATTTATTTCTAATTATTTCTTCCACTTGCCTGAACTGTTTTTTTTTTTTATTGGCATAATTTTTATACGATTATTCTTTTTTGGCGTTACACTTTCCATTTTTCTCTTCTCTTCACTTTACTTTTCTACATTTTTGTCATTTCCGTTTTTCCCCATACTTTCCACTTCTCTCGTCTTATCTTTTTTACTTTTTTTTAACCTCTCTTTATTTTTTCTACCATATTTTTTCCTCGCTCTATCTTTAATTACAAGTTCTCGCTTTCTCTGTGGCCTCCATTCAGGTCTGGAATGGGGCCTTGATAACCGACACACACACTCACTCATTTTACTCACTCACTCACACAGTTTTAGTCCAAATTTCCAGCCACTATCATTTCTTTCGGTAATCTTTCGAGTAACATCGTCTTCATATATTCTGGAACCCATTAGATGATATTCCTCAGTTCAATACTTTTTTATAATCGACAAGTTTGAAAACCATCTAGAATCATTCACCAGCTGACTATATTTAGCTATACTCCCATTGACAAGTTTAGAGAAGGGAGTAATATTTCACATTTTGCGGGTATATTTGCTTTATTTGTTTAGTCACTGTATTTCGTCATTCGTTTTCTATTTCACGGTGGAGGATCAAATGGCCAAGGGTGATTTTTTTTTTTTTTGTGACTTAATGCTTTTAAATTCAAACTTCCCGCCACGCTTTGCTTTGATTAGCTAAGGTTGCAAAATGTCTACATAAAGCTTCCGTGTACACAGCTGAATTGGGTTCTCTCTCTCTCTCTCTCTCTCTCTCTCTCTCTCTCTCTCTCTCTCTCTAGTTGACGGCTGGAAGCGACCCCACAGATCTAAATTGGTCTTGGCTTCAGTTTTCTCTCTCTCTCTCTCTCTCTCTCTCTCTCTCTCTCTCTCCACTTTTTTTTTTTTTTTTTTTCAGCGGAAGGACAATAACGACTCTTTTCTTATTTCTAGCTGTTCGAGGGGTTCACATTGTGTTATGAAAAAAATGTAGGTTTCCACTTTTACAGCAACCTCTCTCTCTCTCTCTCTCTCTCTCTCTCTCTCTCTCTCTGTTAAATGGAAATAAGTTGACCACAAAAGGACTGAGTGGAAAGTTTATGGGTAATGTCACGAGGGAAGAAGAGCATGACCTCGAGTAGTGAGCGAGTGGGTGACCTGTTTTGAGAGAGAGAGAGAGAGATGAGAGAGAGAGAGAGAGAGAGAGAGAGAGAGAGAGAGAGAGAGAGAGAGAGAGAGAGAGAGAGAGAGAGAGAGAGAGAGAGAGAGAGAGAGAGAGAGAGAGAGAGAGAGAGAGAGAGATTTTTGGAGCTGTAGAGTGTCTCCATTAAAAGAAAACAAAAAGAATCAAACTTTCGCTACAGTTCTTCAGTAGTTAAAAAGCGATGGGAGAATAAAAGTTTTCAGTAGAGCTTCCAATTAGAAATATAAAAAAAAGTGAAAAGAAAAAAATAATAAAAATTTTCGGACTTTTCTTTCTTTGCACCATTTATTAAGAGTAAAAAAAAAAAAAAAAAAAAAAAAAAAACGTTCCCCTTTTTTTTATTTTTCATTCTGGAGTTGAGTCAATAAGGGAAATTCTGCTGCTGTTTTTCCACCGATTCCGAAAGTCGAATTCAATTTTAAAAGTCGAAGTGTGCTATTCTGGGCTTTACCATTTAAAAAAAACCCACTTAGTTTATTAAAAAAAAAAAGTGTTAGCTGTTTCTGAGCTTTCAACGCTAAAAGAGAAACTAGGAAATGTTCTTTACTACAACGTTCTCGGACTGGCAATACAAAGGCTAGAATCTGTCTGCGATGGACGTGTACAGATCGTGTACAGATCGCAGCGAGACACCAAGCATACGGAGTGACCAATGTGGCCCCCGCTCTCGTGTTCCTGACTGGTTGTGAATAGCAGGGCAGAGGAGAAGGGGAAGCCAGGTCATGATTCACAGGCAGGACAGGTCATCTGATCTGATCCTCTCTCGATAAAAAAAAAAAAAAAAAAAAAACATGCAGGTGCGCCAGTGACCGTCGCAAAATGCCGGCCAGGAAAGTGTGGTGCGGTGCAGTTATTGTCAGGAGTATAAAGTGACACACCGCTTTCATTTCCATTGTGTTTTGTGTTTTCTGTCAGTCAAAAGTCCTCTGATCTGCCAGGAATCTGTCAATTGTCAGGTTAAGTAAGTAGGAAAGTGGCAGTGAATCAGAGGAGTGAAGATTGAGGGAGAACACTAAAACACAAAGGAAGTGAGAGTGGTAACTTACTTCACACCTAATCATCGCTCTACAGTATTCCGGCTCGCGGATATTTCTGAGCGGGAGAAGCATAATTTTTACACGCCCTCTTTGTCCCGACGCCATAACTAAACCAGCGTACGAGTTTTCGTCACAACAGAGAGAGAAAGAAGTGTATTCTCGTATCATGCGCAAACACAGTATAGGTTCAGTGTTCCCTTCCCAACACAAATAGCCCCTAAACACTCCCAGGCTGCAATAATCATCCCCCTAAAGGACTTCCTTACTCTGTGTCCAACCTGTAGTCCAGTGCAATGATAAGTAACCCTTCCACTGGTATGGCCGTCCTGTGTTGACATCCAGAGCACTGTGAGATCAAATGTTTGCAAGGGCACAAAGAATTAGAGAAAATAGGATGCTAATTTTGTCTTTTCTAGGTCACTCACTGTTTGGGAGACTGTTATACAAAAAATAAGTATGAAGATTTAAAGTGAAAAGAAAATAGGGTCTAAACTCTGTATTTTGTAGACAACAGAACTGTTTGGGAGACTGTACCACGAAAGTATGAAAAAAATGATAAGAAAAGAAAGAAGAGGTTATTTTGACTTGCTAAGACACAGAAATACATTAAGAAACTGCAGAGGAAAAAATGTCTAAAGACCAAGATAATTTTTGCAGAGTTTTGTTTTAGCAATGAAGGTGTTACTGCAAAGGAAGTAGGTATATAATCTGTTTTACTCACTACAAGCTAAACTTTCTTCCCCGATAGTGTTCCTGCAGCTCACGTACAAACACTGCCCAGGAGGAGACGCAGTGTGGGGAGAGAGAGAAAGCACGACAAAAGAAGAGAAAAAAAAAAAAAAAAAAAAAAAAAGGATAGAGTATAAATATCATTCTTCTTTAGTTTCATCAGTCTTTATTTTTCAGCGGAAGTAAAGATACTGGTCACTAAACTCAGCCAATAAAAACACACACACACACACACACACACACACACACACACACACACACACACACACACACACACCGGTAACCATGATAAAAAAATAATGCAGACGAACGAAAATAGTAAATCAACATCATTTTCTGTCAAACGTGAATGAACAAGTTGCCTTTCGTTTTCTTCACGTATGAGTCACGAATCACGGATACTCATATATAGCTAGGGAAACTAAACAAGAGAGAGAAAAAAATAGGAAAATTCCCCTTAAATATGCATGATATAAAGCGAAAAAAAAGTTAAACAGTGTAAAATCTTTGCCTTTTCACTATAAATTGTGGTATTTCTTAAAATAAAATAAAAAAAGGCGTTGGGTGACACCTCCGTCGCTTTTATGTTTTTTTTTCCTTCATTTTTATTTTCGTTTTTTACTATTTATTTGCTGTATTATTTATTTTCGCTTTCTCACTCTCTCTCTCTCTCTCTCTTTTTTTTTCTCTTTCTTTTTCCGTTTAAAAATTCAGTTTAATGTTATTTGATTTACGTTAAATGTTGTGTCTCGCTTTGTGTAGGTGTGTGTGTGTGTGTGTGTGTGTGTGTGTGTGTGTGTGTGTGTGTGTGTGTGTGTGTGTGTGTGTGTGTGTGTGTGTGTGTGTGTGTGTGTGTGTGTGTGTGTGTGTGTGTGTGTGTGTGTGTGTGTGTGTGTGTGTGTGTGTGTGTGTGTGTGTGTGTGTGTGTGTGTGTGTGTGTGTGTAGTCAACATAGGATCTGAAACTTCTACGAACTATTACTCTTTGTTTCCTTTCCTTCATAATGAGTAACTTTTTTTTTATTTTCTCAATTTATTATTATTATTATTATTTTTATTATTATTATTATTATTATTATTATTATTATCATTATTATTATTATTATCATTATTATTATTACTATTATCATCATTATTATTATTATCAGCATCATCAATCTTGTTTTCATGATTATCACTATTAGTTTCATCATATTTATAACAACTACTGTACTACTATTACTATTACTACTACTACTATTACTACTACTACTACCACTACTATTACTACTGTTACCACTGATGCCATTGTATCCATGCGGAGGAGTGTGTGTGTGTGTGTGTGTGTGTGTGTGTGTGTGTGTGTGTGTGTGTGTGTGTGTGTGTGTGTGTGTGTGTGTGTGTGTGTGCGTGTGAGCGGGCGCGTTTGTATGTTTGTAATAGTCAGACAAACTACCTAACATTTTTCTCTCCATTTACTTTCTATGTGTTGTTGATGGCGATAGATAGTCCTAGTGATGTTACTATTACCGTTACTATTACTATTATTACTACTATTCCTGTGTATTGATGGTGATAGATAGAAATTATTATATATATATATACGTATATATATATATATATATATATATATATATATATATATATATATATATATATATATATATGCGTGCGTATATATATATATATATATATATATATATATATATATATATATATATATATATATACGTCACTTTCTCATCCCCTCCACCCCTATATGCGTGTGCGTGCGTGAGTGTACTCGTGTATATGTATATACCTGGTGATTGATTAGAACTAGAGGCCATGTGTGTTTACCTGTAGAATTAGTGACACTGTACCTTCATCACCTGTGTGTTTCCAGGTCCTCCTCTCTTTCAGTGTTATAGAGTAAGTCATAGTAAGATTTTGCTTCGCTCGAGTTAGTATTGCATTGCCTTCTCAACACATTCATCTCCTTTGTGGGGGTCGCGGTGGTGCGTAATG
Organism: Portunus trituberculatus; assembly: GCF_017591435.1. Lineage (NCBI taxonomy): Eukaryota > Metazoa > Arthropoda > Malacostraca > Decapoda > Portunidae > Portunus > Portunus trituberculatus. The sequence goes on from NC_059297.1 coordinate 24,623,473, forward strand.
AAGTGTCGCGTGTCTTGGTGGAGTTGAAATACGTGTGGGGAGTGTTGGTGTGGAGCGAGTTAGCAGCGTGGGGTTTGGAAGAAAGAAACATGAAGGACAAGGCAGGCATGTTGTGATAGTCAGTTTGTTAAGAGTTAGTCAGATGTCAGCGATGGTGGTGATGGTGGTGGAGGTTAATCAAGGCTTCCATCATAATAATAATAATAATAATAATAATAATAATAATAATAATAATAATAATAATAATAATAATAAAACGTCTCCACTAAGATTCATAATAATTTTATGCAAGACATTTTTAGCTTTTGAATTCAAGTAGTAAGAAAAAAAATGGCGTGTCAGAACTGAATTTTCTTTCATTCTGCACACACACACACACACACACACACACACACACACACACACACACACACACACACACAAATCAAAGGGTCTTCACTTCCCTCTTAAATTTTCTCTAAACTGAAAACCGATGATGTTACGACCATTATCTTAACAGCACGTCATTATCCTTTCTCTCTTCCTCTCTTCTGTCCTGCCTTGCCCCGCCCCTCCTCCTCCTACTACTCTATCTCCCATTCCGCCCCTCATTCTGTCTTTCCCTCCGTCTTTCTTGGTGACTTTGCTGACAACGATAAGTTCATTCAAGAGAAGAATCATATTTACTGCTATTATCACTACTACTATACTATTACTTTGATGATGATGATGATGATGATGATGATGATGATGATGATGATGGTGATGGTTAGAGAATTAGAGAGTAATGCAAATATAAATGTACTCAGCAGGAAGATAGAAATAAATGTGTAGCCATATGTATTATTCTATGTTAGCGAATGGGACTCCTTTCCTTTTTTTAATATATAATACATGTTCCTTTTTCCCCTTTACCCTTAACCTTTTCCCCAGCTTTAAGAGAAAGATTGCATATTGACACGAATGAAGAAGAACAAACAAGAGAAGAAAAAAAGATGAGGACTCAGAAAAAAAAAAAAAAAAAAAAAAAAAAATGACCTCGATTTTCACTAGCATGGTTTTCCCCTCCATTTGAAGTTGAGGGGACAGCGCTACTTAGAATCGACGTCATTTTACACACCCACGGGTCATCTCAAGTGTTGTATCCTCGTGTCTCTGTGTTGTTGTGGTGCGTGTTGTGATTACTGTTCTAACATTAGTAGCTGTTAGTAGTGAGTGTCTCTTGATGTTGCAGTTCATAGTGATATTATTCCTTGTTCTACTTTTTTTTCTAATTTCCCTTTGTCTCATATTCTCTTGATTCTCTTAGATTTTCAGGTTGTTTCCATTTCCATATTCTCTCTCTCTCTCTCTCTCTCTCTCTCTCTCTCTCTCTCTCTCTCTCTCTCTCTCTCTCTCTCTCTCTCTCTCTGTATTGATCTAACAATACCATTTTTCCTTCCACATTGCCCAAAATTCTTGTTGTCTCTCTTTCCGGATGTCTGCGTCTCCCTCCCTTGTCTTTCTTCTGTCCGTCCGTCTGTCTGTCTGTCTGTCTGTATTTGCAGGTTCTTCTAATCACATGTCTGTCTATCTGTCCATTGTGTCTTACGTTTCTTCTCTCTGTCTAACTATTTCTTCCGTTCATATGTCTGTTTGTCTATTTTGTCTGTTATTGTCCTATCATCTTGCATTATATCTTTCCATTTATCTGTTTCCCGTGCATCTCTCTCTCTCTCTCTCTCTCTCTCTCTCTCTCTCTCTCTCTCTCTCTCTCTCTCTCAACTTGCTGGCTTTTGCGGCATCATCCGAATTTGTTACGTCACGCCACAGGAAACAAAGAAAAGAATGAAAAAAAAAAAAAAATAGCAGCAATGCATCATAACTAAACTGGTGAACTCTCTGTTAAATATGAGACTGGGTGTTGAAGGCCAATCTCACCATATCCTGTCGAGTTACTTCCTGCTTGTACCCTCTCTCTCTCTCTCTCTCTCTCTCTCTCTCTCTCTCTCTCTCTTCTCTTTTTTTTTTTTTTTTTTATCTCAGTGACTCTAACTAATTACTTCTCGTGTAAACAGACTCCCTTTCCAATGATGGTAAATAGATTCCTGAATGCTGAGTAAATAAAACGTAAGAAAGAATCAATAAGAATAAGTAATGCTGATTCATGTTTCCACCTTCACGTAACCCTTTGACTGTTGCTGCTTCCCTCTCAGTGTTCATAGAAAGGAGAGAGAAAGAAAGTAAATGACCTAGTGTGATTTTACTGCGTGAGTTTCAATTGAGAGACAGCAGTAATGATCGAGTGCTTAGTTAAGGTCATCCGTAGTTACTCTGATCAATTTCTCTCTTAATCAGCAGTCTAAGGGTTCATCAGTAACGCTTACAAAAAAGGGACGAAAGGGCGAGCAAGTGGTTATCACATACATTCATTATTCCACTTATTATTTTTTTTTTTTGCATTTTTTCTGGTTGCACTTCGTTCCACGCACCCATACAAATCATTCATGCATCCCTCCCTCTCCAATCTTGAGTGTTTCGTTTAAATGTTGCTTCCTGTACACCACATTCCTGGGCTGGGTGGCTCCTTGGTGCACTGCTCAGATCGCTGGCTAATGGTTGTAAGTTGGATTCCCCTCATCCCCATTCCTTTCTCCAAGCTGGCGACATATGGCATTACTTCTGCTGCAGGATTCATAAGTTTCTTTTTGTTCTTTGCATATTCTCTCACGTCATTTTTCTCATTCTCATCCACTTTGTGTTCGTGCTGTGGTGTTGTGATGGGATACATTCACCCCAGCCCTCTCCCTTGTGTTTGTTCATAGCACCCTCACGTTGCAGGAACAATTTTGCTAGCGCTGTTGTTGTGTTGTGATATTTTTTTCTTGCTGTATTCATCTCCTGGTTGTCTGTAATCCTTTCCCGGTGTTTTCATAGTCACGCTGCATCACACTTCATGTTGCATTATTACTTGCGTTTCAGATAGCGTGTTGATTTCTTTCCACATTCATTGCCTCTGCTGTTCTTGACCGTAGTGTCTTCTTTCATGCAAATACATAATGTTACAGAGGACTAATACACAGCGTTGTGGTATAGTGTTACTTCCTTTTCTTATTCTTACTTCCTTTATTGAATTATGATGTGTCACTTAGAGCATAACAATTTATTTTTCTTTCCATTTCCAGTACAAAAACAAACCTATACACACAGAAAAAAGAAAGAGAGAGAGAGAGAGAGAGAGAGAGAGAGAGAGAGAGAG
>NC_059297.1:24636689-24656689 GCF_017591435.1 Portunus trituberculatus
GGCAGGGGGAAAGGGAGAGTACAAAAAAGGAGACAGGAATGAAGGAGAAAGACGGAGAGTTAAGAAGAAAAGACAGAGTAAAAGTGAAAGCGAACGGAACAAAATTGTGTTTTACGCTATGCTCACTTTTGACTTCGCGGGCGAGCACCTTCCGCCGCCACGCTCTCTCGTCGCGCTCCTCATTTTTCTTCGTGAGCCCGACGTCTCAGGTTTTCCTTCCCGTTTAAACCCCGGCATGTGACAGACGGCCTTGGGAGTCCTTTCTCGCCATGGGGATGCTCGCGCTCCCCTTCCTGACGGGGGCAGGGCAACGGAAAGCCTTTAGCGGTGAGCGCCTCACAAATCTTTCGTCTTAATCACTTCAGCGCCTCCCTCAGCACCTCTTGTAGGGTGACACCTCGCCCTGATGAGACCTGAGGGAGGCGTTCTGGTGCAGGAACTCACAGGAGGCTTTCTTGTTTGACTCGGAGGGAGGGGAGAGCGTGACGCCCCCTAATCCCACCCCACCACACCTCCAGAGTGGCCGCCGCTGCCCGGGGGCCTTCTCGCCGAGCTCAGCGAGTCCGATCATCTGTTGGTTATTCATGTTGTTATGTGTGTGTGTGTGTGTGTGTGTGTGTGTGTGTGTGTGTGTGTGTGTGTGTGTGTGTGTGTGTGTGTGTGTGTGTGTGTGTGTGTGTGTGTGTGTGTGTGTGTGTGTGTGTGTGTGTGTGTCATTACGTGTGTTTGTAAATATTATACTTTCGTTTTCTTGTTTCAATGTCCTTCGCACTGAAAATTTCCATTGCAATCTTATAACTTATATATCAACGGCTGTTGTCCTTCGTCCCCGCCGTGATTAGACCACACACACACACACACACACACACACACACACACACACACACACACACACACACACACACATAAAACCTTAAACTTTACATTACACACATCCCTTCACTTCCTCTTCCGCCTTCCCGTCTAAGCACCACCAAATATTTACCCTAAAAACAAACATACGTCACACTGAATCATGTACCGACACCGAACACCAGAAAAATGCTGAGGAAAACCCTCCTTGCATTCACGTGACGAAGGCATAGTGGATTAAAAATTAGACACAATTTAATACGAACGCTGCAGGAAGAAGAGGAAGAGGAGGAGGAGAAGGAGAAGGAGAAGGAGAAGGAGGAGGAGGAGGAGGAGGAGGAGAGAGAAGAAAAGAGATGACAAATACACTACAGTAGATAAAATAAATAAACAAAAGTTATACATCAAGACATGAAACCACAATACACACACACACACACACACACACACACACACACACACACACACACACACACACACACACACACACACACACACACACACACAGAAAGATAGAGAAAAAAATAAAGAACATCACGAATTCGAGTCGAGTACTACGTACTAAATTAACAAGGAGAGAGAGAGAGAGAGAGAGAGAGAGAGAGAGAGAGAGAGAGAGAGAGAGAGAGAGAGAGAGAGAGAGAGAGAGAGAGAGAGAGAGAGAGAGAGAGAGAGAGAGAGAGAGAGAGAGAGAGAGAGAGAGAGAGAGAGAGAGAGAGAGAGAGAGAGAGAGAGAGAGAGAGCAACTAACACCACTGGCTGACGTCATCGTGTCAACAACCCGCCATTAAAGATCGCTGGGAGAGAAATGGAGGAATACAAAGGAATACAAAGGAAGACAAACAGCAACAGACCCTTAGGTCCTTACTAGGCTGTTTGTGAAAACTATCTACTAACTACCAGTGGTAGAGACAGGACAGCAAAGCAGAAGGCTCCTCCCACCCCCCTCCCTCCAGCCGAGGCTGGCAGGAAAAAAGGCGAAACCATGTGATATTAAAAAATCACATGGAATTTTAGTAGAGAGTGAAAAGGAAATGTGTAATCTACGTCTGACTACTTGTGTTTGTGGGGAAAGTGTTAACGCTTGGTGAATGTCATGTGTGTGTGCATTGTGTACGTGGATGCACAGTGTGTATGTCGAATGGGTGGTGCGGCAGCCTTGCCTGGCGCTTTCTAGGAGGCAGCAGTCAATCAGGCCCCAGCTCCGTTCAATCCACTGAGATAGCATACTTTCCTGTAGGGACGCCGTACGCTGATAACCCCTTGCAACATTGATCCCTGGTACTTAGTTCCCGATGATGATCAATGGTTGACAAGGCCCTCTCCAAACACAGCCCGTCACAGGTCGAGAGTAGTAGTAGTGACCGTTCACTCTGGGCTATCTGTGCGTGTATGCAGTGTAGTGTAGTATGTATGTAAACACAGTGTGGAGTCAAAAAGGTGGTGCGGCAGCCTTGCCTGGCGCTTTCAAGAGAGGCAGCAGTCAATCAGGCCCCAGCTCCGTACAACCACTGTAAAAGTGCACTTCCCTTTAAAGGGCGCCGCACACTGTATGGTTACCCCCTGCAGCGGTGACCCCTGGTACCTTAAATCCCGATGATGGTCACCTACTGTCAGGGCTCTTGACTATCCACAGCCCTTCACAGATCGAGAGTAAAAGTAGTGACCGTTCACTCCGGGCTATCTGTGTCATGTATGGAGGGTGAGAGGAGGAGGAGGAGGAGGAGGAGGAGGAGGAGGAGGAGGAGGAAGAATAAGATGGAAAAAGCTATGGGAGGAGGAAGATGTGGCAGAGGCGAGGGAGGAGAGGAAGAAAAGGAAAAGAATGGAACAAAACAATGAAATGGAAGTCTTGGAGAGAGAGAGAGAGAGAGAGAGAGAGAGAGAGAGAGAGAGAGAGAGAGAGAGAGAGAGAGAGAGAGAGAGAGAGAGAGAGAGAGAGAGAGAGAGAGAGAGAGAGAGAGAGAGAGAGAGAGAGGATGGAGAAGACAGAAGGGAATAGAGGAAAAAGTAAGTCGTGGAAGAAAAGAGGAGGGAGAAGAAAGTGTGAGAGACAAGGGAAGGAGGAAATGGAGAAAGGTGCTGGGAAGAGAAAGAAATAAGGAAAGTGCTGAGGGAAGAAGGAGATGTAGAAAGGAAGAAACTAAAAAGAATAGGAATGGAGGAGGAGGAGGAGGAAGAGGAGGAGGATCAAAAGGAGAGGTAGAAGAATAAAAAAAAAAAAAAGATAAAACAGTGAAATGAGAGAGGAAAACAACGTGACCTTATCGTGTGTGTGTGTGTGTGTGTGTGTGTGTGTGTGTGTGTGTGTGTGTGTGTGTGTGTGTGTGTGTGTGTGTGTGTGTGTGTGTGTGTGTGTGGTGGACGGAGGACACAACAGCCGTGGTGAACATTATCATTTACTGTCATTATCATTATTACTTTTGTTGTTATCATTATCATTATTATTATCATTATTATTATTATTATTATTATTACTATTATCAGTTTTTTCTTTTTGTTATTCGGTTTTGACTCAAGAAAGCGTAAAGTTTGTTTGCTATCGTAAATATTTTTTAATTCTATGCTTGAAAATTTATTATTACTAGTTATCATTATTATTATTATCATTATTATCATAATCATTACTATTCTTCTTCTTATTATTATTATTATCATTATCATCATTATTATCATAATCATTACTATTCTTCTTCTTCTTCTTCTTCTTATTATTATTATTATTATTATTATTATTATCATTATTATAGTTACAACTTTAAACCATTGTCGCTAAGTGTACTTTCCATTGATGAGAGAGAGAGAGAGAGAGAGAGAGAGAGAGAGAGAGAGAGAGAGAGAGAGAGAGAGAGAGAGAGAGAGAGAGAGAGAGAGAGAGAGAGAGAGAGAGAGAGAGAGAGAGACGAATGATGATAGAACATGCTCATACAGAACAGTGTATGTATGTATGTATGTATGTATGTAAATCACCACCATCACCATCACCACTATCACCATCACCACAACCACCACCACAAGGACAAGTATTTCAGCAAAACTGATGTGTGGTGATGGTGGTGGTGATGGTGAGCCGTGATGGACGAAGTAAGGCGGGGGAAGGACAAGCTCACAATTCTACAAAACTATGTAAATCTGCCGTAGATGGAGCATGTAGCGAGTCAGTGGAGCGTGCACGTGTCTTAGGCTATAGTTTGGATGTGTTTGTTGATAGTTTTATAAAGTCAGTAGATTTTTACATTCCATTTATGTGAGAAGTGTTTCCGTCGTCTCTTTTGCTTTATCTACCCTTTCTTCATATTTTTCTTTTTTCTTTTTCTTTTTCATTGACTTCCTTTTTTCCGTTGTGCTCTTGATTTCTTGTGTTCGTTCTCCGCGCACATGAATGGTTGTCATGGTTACTGATGTGTGAACGAGAGCACCAGCAGCAGCAGCAGCAGCAGGAGCAGCAACAGCAGCAGCAGCTGTGCTGTGTGACTCTCTAGGTCTGACCAAAACCTTCACCACGTAGTTTTAGTATACGAGTAGATGATATATTGGTTGATTTACGTAGCCATAACTTACTACCATTACTATTATAACTACTACTACTACTACTACTACTACTGTTGCTACTATCCTTTTTTCTACTACTGCTGGACATAATTTTTTACTTTCTCTCTCTCTCTCTCTCTCTCTCTCTCTCTCTCTCTCTCTCTCTCTCTCTCTCTCTCTCTCTCTCTCTCTCTCTCTCTCTCTCTCTCTCTCCCTTATTCCCCATCTCGTGGCACCTCAACGCACAAGAAAACACTAACGTCATGCCTCGTCTTCTCCTGTCCAACCCTCGCCGCTGCCGCCACTGGCCCCACACCGCCGCGACACACCCCAGCCTGGCCCGAGATCTCCGGCCTTCCTGAGACTAAAGCAAAGTAGATACTAAGACGTGCTGCTGTTTTGACCCACTTTTCCCAGTTGTGGTGAAATTATTTGAGGTATTCCTTTAAGATAAGAAATAGTGGAAGTAACGTAAATATTATCAGTTTTATGGAAATAAAGAAATGAAATTTGTGCGTAAAATAGCTGGGAGGAAAATAAGACTTATATAAAAGCTTCACCAGCGGATTCACATGGTTCGGAGATCTTAGAGTCATTATTTGAACCAACTTTTTTCAACTCAGACCCTCCCGAATCTCCCCACTTCCTCCACCTCCCAGCCGCTTACCCTTCCTCCACATGCTTACTCCTCCCGCCTCTATACCGTCCCTCCCTTCGCCGCCCCTCTCGTTCCCTCCGGCCCCTCACCAAAGAGTTACAGATTCAAAAGTTTGCCCACAAAACACGGAGTCTCGCTCCCCATTTTTTGTCCTGAGCCAGAAGGCCGTTGCTCCCATTTTCATTGATGGAATATCTATATCTGCCTACTGTTTTCTTCCTTCCTTTCCTATGGCTTTCTTCTCACTGCGGTTCAGATTTCAGGCCTCTTCCTCCCTCTTCCATAAATTTCTGCACACTTTTTTTTTCTTCCGCTTTCTTGTCTTCACTTTCTTTACTCCTTCTTCTTCTTCTTCTTCTTCTTCTTCTTCTCCTCCTCCTCTTCTTTCTTTTGTTTCACCATCAAAGTTTCTTCTCTTTTTTGACAAGGCTTTTCTGTGTAGCGCGCTTAATTATCCAAGCGCCGTCACGTTGTCACAAACACTTCAAACTTGTGAATATCCCTGTCACGTGCACCTTTGTCACTTTTGTATGTCTTCATATTTTACACCACTGTCTTTCCTTCATTTTACACCTTTATCTGGCACGGTGAGCGGGGCTGCTGGGCGGGAGGCTGGGATACGGGACTGGCGGTAGGATGGTCCGGGTTGTGAGGAATGTTTGGGGGGAAGAAGAAAAGAATAAAAAAGAGACAGTGGAGGAACTATGAAGGATACTGGAACGGGGCAGTGGTTTCGGAGCGGTAGGGGGCGTGGGCGGTGTGCGTGGGATGCGGGCGTGGGGGCGATGGGTGTCGGAGCAGCAGGTGTCGTGTTAGTGTCGCTGCGCCGCCGCCGAGTTCTGACGCCACCCAAAGTGTTTCAAAGAGTTGTTCTTGTAAGTACTGTGTACTTCCTGTACCGTTTGTACTGTCTTTGTCATAGGGGTCACAATACACAATAAAAATCTCAAAGCATGTGTGTTCCTTTTGATTCGTCCTGTGATTGGTCAGCATCTCGACCAATGGCATTTCGTCAGCCATCACGCCCTGTCTTCCTTGTGGCCGATGAGTGTTACGTAGCAACTGTGTCTTGGTGTGTAGAGTACCCCTGAGAGTGTGACATCCAGCGCTCCTGTACCACTTCGAATGTACCACCTCATCACACAAGGTTACGTGGGTATATACGTATTTCTTAAGACCTGGTGTGTGTATGTTTGTTAGTTAGTTAGTTAGTTGTGTGTGTGTGTGTGTGTGTGTGTGTGTGTGTGTGTGTGTGTGTGTGTGTGTGTGTGTGTGTGTGTGTGTGTGTGTGTGTGTGTGTGTGTGTGTGTGTGTGTGTGTGTGTGTAAATGAAAGAATGGATAAATGAATGAAATATGCTAGATTATGGTTTAGGTATAGCGCTCCCCCCCACCACTACACACACACACACACACACACACACACACACACTTTTCCTTCTATGATGGTGAATCTTGTCCTAACACGTGTCTTTTCTTCTCTTCTCTCATTTCACTCCTTTTCTCACCCCAATACGAGCACCAATTCACTCTTACACCTCCGCAGCACTCCTATATCAGCTCACCTGATACTCTGGTACATGAAAGCCAGTACTACTCACCAATCACGCGCCCACCCTCGTACTCGTGACTTGTCTGGTGTCAATCTGAAATGTAAAAAATCACCAAGAATTATATGAAGAACTGGTGATGGTGGTAATGATTTCAAAGTAGATTATGATCGGCACAGGGAGAGAATAAAGGGTGTGTTCACACACACACACACACACACACACACACACACACACACACACACACACACACACACACACACACACACACACACACACAGATGACGCATATAACTACCTTCATTCAGGTAAACTTGCATGTAGGTCCCTTCACTATTTCCATACGAGTGACAGGCGTATGTAGTATGAATGTATGTATGTCTCTAAGAGTGTGTAATTCACCTCGGTCGCCTCTGGTCACCCAGCCAGTCTTCCCCATTACGGAGCTAGCTCAGAGCTCATAGACCGATCTTCGGGTAGGACTGAGACCACAACACACTCCACACACCGGGAAAGCGAGGCCACAACACTTCGAGTTACATCCCGTACCTATTTACTGCTAGGTGAACAGGGGCTACACATTAAGAGGCTTGCCCATTTGCCTCGCCGCGCCGGGACTCGAACCCGGGCCTCTCGATTGTGTGTGTGTGTGTGTGTGTGTGTGTGTGTGTGTGTGTGTGTGTGTGTGTGTGTGTGTGTGTGTGTGTGTGTGTGTGTGTGTGTGTGTCTAGTGTTGCATCGTGCGTGTTGCTGTGTTGATGTGGTGGTGATGGTGGTGGACGTTGTGTTGTAGCCATGGTGTGTGGTGTTGCATTGGTGTGCTGTATGTGGTGTGCGTAACTTCCTTTCCTTCACTCTATTCTGTGCATAGAGGGCTGACTGTTGCATCGTGCCGCTGAGTGAGAGATGGCGGGCTGCTACACTTGTGACGTGCTGTGATGAATGCCGTGGTGATGCGTGCTCCTGAAGGCTGTTTATGGTGGTGGTGGGTGAGTTATGAATGTGGTGACTGATGGTGCTAGTGGTGGTGACTGTGGTGTTGAGTGTGCTTGCCTTGTGATGGATGTCAGTGGATGAGGGAATGTTGCCTTGTCAATAGCACATACTTCTATATAGTCTTTTTAATATTATTGTCCGATGTGTTTGCGAACTGGGGGGGAAAAGTTTGTGCACTTTACCCCTTCACAGTGTAACGTGACGTGTTATATGTGCCACATGACGCTACTCGTATGTTGTATTTGCCACTGTGTTGTATTTCCTCCAAAAAGTGTTGAATCTGCCACATAAATGACTGTACCCGCTACAAAACGTGCTGCATTCACCGCTTATCGTACTGATCGTGCCACAGAGCGACCCATCCAACCATCCAACCATCCATCCATCCATCCATTCGTTCATTCATTTGCAGTACTGTATGCTACTAGAACACCTCCTGTATTGCCTCATAGCGAGCTGTACCCACTGTCTAGAGACATGTTGTGGTCTTGTATTGGTTGTCAAATCGGACACGCTTCTCCCAGAACGTGCAAGTGTGCGGCTCACCCCCGCCGGCCAGGCATGAGTGGTGCACCAGGGGGCGGGACGGGGGCTGGAGGGCGTGAGGGGGTGCACACTCTTGTCTCTGCCTCAGTGCTGTGTCCCAAACGTGCTTTATACTGTTATAGCTCCTTGTTCTGACAATTACGGAGCCGCAGACCACCATGAGCTGCGGGCGTCCACAGCGGGGCGGAGATGCGTTGTGCCGTGTGTGAGCTGTGTGTCCGGCACCGCGAGGCTGTGCTATCTAGTGGCTTGGGCCTAGAGAAGTAGCGTCTTAGTTCAGCTTCGTTATAGTGCACGGACCATAGTGAGAGCTATCCTGGCTTTTTGTGTTGTGTGTGTGTGTGTGTGTGTGTGTGTGTGTGTGTGTGTGTGTGTGTGTGTGTGTGTGTGTGTGTGTGTGTGTGTGTGTGTGTGTGTGTGTGTGTGTGTGTGTGCGTGTGAGAGAGAGCTCGTCATGAAAACATTACTTTTTTTTTTTTTTTTTTTCCCCTGATCTGTTGATACTCATCCTCAGTGACTAGCTACTGAACACCACCTCGTCGAGAATAACATAACACTGTAACGTGAAGGAGTTCTGTTTCGTGCCTTTTCTGACAACTACGTCCACAGTGTAACCAGATGAGGCAGTGAGTGAGTGACCTGGTCTGTGTGTGTGTGTGTGTGTGTGTGTGTGTGTGTGTGTGTGTGTGTGTGTGTGTGTGTGTGTGTGTGTGTGTGTGTGTGTGTGTGTGTGTGTGTGTGTGTGTGTGTGTCAGTGAGGCAGAAAATGAGTGGATGAGTGGAGTCCATGAGTTAGCGTGTGAGTAAGTAGGAGTGTGTGGCAGAGTGGACAACATCACGACGAACACCAGCTATCCACGGGAGGGTCGCTGCCTCGGGGAGGGAAGAGAGCGGGCAGGCAGTAGTAGGGCGGGAGGGCGGGCGGGAGGGAAGCCGGAATGAACGTTGGGCCTTTAAAGGGGAGGGAGCGGCGGCACCAGGCACGCCTTTGACTTAACAAGGGGAAAACTGTGCAATAAAATGGGACCGTAGAGAAAGAGATGGTGTGGAATTGCAAAAAAGAAGGAGTCATAAATTTCAAATGCTGAGCTGACGGTGCAGGAGTGAGTCTTCCTTCCCGCCGTGAGGGCAGCAACCCGCCTCACGCCAGCCCATACTCGCCCTGGCCGCGGTAGTAGTCTACCAGGCGGGGCGCGCGCACTCACACGCACACACGCACGCACACGCGCACACGCGCACACACACACACACACACACACACACACACAGACAGATCCTCCCCTAAGGGCTAAGGTCGCCCTAACCCAATGTTATGCATGTAGGAAGCCTCGCCCAAACCGCGCACCACAGGCCCGCTGTCTACCGTCACCGAGGAGCCGGGCCGCCCCACGGCTCCGCCCTTGTATCTGGTCAATGGTGCGGCGCCAGGGGCCTCAGTCACGACCACCGATTGTGAAGGCCGGCACGTTTCAAATAACTTTACTTTCATGATTAAAACATTCAAACACTGATTGGCTTCACGTTTTTACACAATATTAAAAAAGTTAGAAAAGACCAAAGGTTCATTTATTTCACTTTCAGTCTATATATTTTCGACGGACATTCAGTGACCATAACGGACAGAGACTTAGTTATGCGTGAAGAGCAGAAGGTGACACCACTGTGGTGGAGGCTAGGCGAGGCTGTGGCGGCGGGCGGGTAAGGGACGGGGACGGCCGCGACCAGACACCGGAACCTGCAGACACACACCACGTCTGATGAGCCACGGTCAGGGCGGCGCCGCTGCGGAAAAGAGGGTGTCTATGGTGTGTGTGTGTGTGTGTGTGTGTGTGTGTGTGTGTGTGTGTGTGTGTGTGTGTGTGTGTGTGTGTGTGTGTGTGTGTGTGTGTGTGTGTGTGTGTGTGTGTGTGTGTGTGTGTGTGTGTGTGTGTGTGTGTGTGTGTGTGTGTGTTGTGTGTGTGTTGTGTGTGTGTGTGTGTGTGTGTGTAAGCCCTAAACTGTCACACCGTCAATGTTGTCTTGGCTTGGACAGAAATTTATTGGTGTTGATCTGTTTCTTTTTTCCACTCTATCCCACTGTATATCATGCAGTATATATATATATATATATATATATATATATATATATATATATATATATATATATATATATATATATATATATATATATATATATATATATATATATATATATATATATATATATATATATATATATATATATATATATATATATATATATATATATACATAGGATATACGTCTAGTTAAAGCAGCAAGTGTGTCATGCCAGTGATCGGAGTGTCAGTGTTTCTATACATTTACAATCACACTGATCGTGTTTTTCTGTGTCCTGGCATTTTGGCTACCGTTTTTGATGGCTGTTTTGATACTGTGTATGTTTTTTATTCTCTTTTTTATTCATTGTCATCGAATGTGGTGTTGCTTCCTCTGGACAAAGAATGTGTTGCGTGTTGTCTGTCCTTGTGTTCGTTTGTCTGTTTAGCTTCACGCTGTGCTTAAGCGCGGTGCATGCTGGGAGGTCCTGGAGGAGGAGAAGGACGAGGAGGAGAAGGAGCAGGAGTAAGTTACGGTGATGATGGTGATGGTGTTGGAGGAAGAGGAGGGAACAATGGAGGCCGTTTCTGTCTCTCCTCCGAGCAGCATCGAGTTGGGAAGGTGTGTACGTCTTTCTCTCTCTCTCTCTCTCTTTCTCCTTGACCGTCTGGCCGTCGTAGTGGTAGTGTGTCGTATTTCTCTCATAGTCCAGTAGTGACTATTTTCGCCACGGAGGTCACGTGGGATTGGTCACAGCCAAAGAAATGTCAATGAAAACTATACCTACGAACCACAGATAAAAAAAAAAAAAATCTTATGTTTGCAATTTAAATCTAATATTGAACGTGTTGGAGAAGGAGTCAACAGTGGAAGTGTAGTGAGGTGGTGAGGACGTGTGGCTGGGGTATTGGCCTAGCTGCGGCCCGCCCAGTGACCCCAGTGGCTGCAGGTGCGTCTCTTTCTTTCTCTCATCTCGCGCCCTCAGGTGTTTTCTAGGACGAAACCAGAGAGTATTTCGTCCACTTTTCATTCTAGTCCACCTAACCACAATGTTACCTCTCCCCTCGCCCTACGTCTCCCCATCCTCCACTCTTCCTCACCTCCTCACATGTGTAACGTTATAACACACACACACACACACACACACACACACACACACACACACACACACACACACACACACACACACACAGTCACGTTTCCCTTAATCATAATCCTTGCCGCACTCACCACCACCACCACCATCACAGCATCCTTATCTACACACCCACCTCACACTTTCATATCTTTTAAGCCTCACTGGTAAAGCTTTTGGCCCAATCACAGCTACAACTATATTCACTGACACTGCATTTCCAACAACAAACATACAACGGACTGTACACCCACAAACACACTAGGTAGGCAGTCAGTACATCTTATCCTACTCCTCATACCTGCCACATAACAACCCTTCACTGCTCACGGGGATAACCATCACCAATACAGGCTCAACTAACGCCTACATTTCTTCTACAGATTTACAATTGTCACTTCTACAAATACAGACATACACACACACACACGATTAGTATTCCACACAGCCCCGCAATGCTTGATAACTCACACCACAACAAACGTACATGAGTCACATCTCTAAATCGCCCATAGTGCCCCGCCCTGTACGGTACCACTGCCATAATACCTGTCAGACTAACTACTGCCACAACGCTCCGCCTGCCACATGAAACTATATATAACTACATTTACATTCCTGAGAGATCCGCCACGCTCGTGATGGAATACAACCACTCAACAAAACTGTGAGAATTCATGCACATCATCCACACACACACACACACACACACGCCCGGTAGCTCAGTGGTTAGAGCGCTGGCTTCACAAGCCAGAGGACCGGGGTTCGATTCCCCGGGTGTGTCTCCTTTCACGTGTAGCCCCTGTTCACCTAGCAGTGAGTAGGTACGGGATGTAAATCGAGGAGTTGTGACCTTGTTGTCCCGGTGTGTGGTGTGTGCCTGGTCTCAGGCCTATCTGAAATCGGAAATAATGAGCTCTGAGCTCGTTCCGTAGGGTAACGTCTGGCTGTCTCGTCAGAGACTGCAGCAGATCAAACAGTGAAACACACACACACACACACACACACACACACACACACACACACAGGTAATTCAGTAGGTCTGTCAAAACACGAATATGTAAAAGTGATGTTGTGATAGGTATTCCAACACTACAAAGCAGCCACAGACACTTCCACAGGACCATACATGTGTTTCCACAGGACACAGCACACCTCCCCTACCCTTCTCACTCACAGCCCTGGATGAATTATCACAGCAACCACACCATAACGAGGCTGAGCACAGGCCTTCTCTTCCCATCTCTGGCCCCATCAGCAGTGGGTGGCCAGCCTCGCCCTGTCTGGCCTGGTGCGGCTGACACACACACAGTCCCAATCTCCCCTTAGCTGTCCCCTCCCTCCCTCCCTAACACCTCCCTCCCACCCATCTGTAGTCCTGATAGAAGTGTGCTCACTGTAACTCTGCCATTTTCTACAACTGTCATCTCGTGTTAACTTATTTTTTTCCTAAGCCTGTGATGTGTTTTAAATATATATATCTCAAGATGTGTATTTTTCTATCTACAGTTTATCAATATGTATGTGAAAATGTTACTTTTTTCCTCCATGTGTATGTTGTTCAACTAGTGTGAGGCCGTTTTCCTCTTCCCCCATCCTCTGGTCACCCCTCAAAGCCACAGTCTGTCAAAGTCCTGAAGCAACAAAAGCATGCAGTCAGCGCCCCACGTTCAATCCATGAAGACACTTATCAGTCTGCCAAGAAATGCCACTCTTGTCCCTCACTCCCCCCTCGGATTGTGGCTCGTTTTCCAGCAGCTCAGTCACAGTGCGGCTCGGCTGACGGGGGTCCTGCACGTGGGGTCCCTGGGGTAGTGCTGGAGCGACCCCGCCCCAGCACCGGGTAGACCTTGCTGTGTATGCTATGGTAGTGACTAGTCCTTGTAGTGGTCACGTAACACACTGTAGTGGTGACGCAACACAGTAGTAGCAGTCATGGTGATGATGATGATGATGATGATGATGATGATATTGATGGTGGTGGTGGTGGTGGTGGTGGTGGTGGTATACTACCGTAGACCTCCTCCTCCTCCTCCTCCTTGGTCCTCCTCCTCCACCATCTCCTCCTCCTTCCTCCACCACCTCTTCTTCCTCCTTGTCCTTCTAGTCCTTCTCCTTCCTTCTCGCGATGTGGTGTCTCTCTTCCTATCCACTCCCTTCCCAGCCCTCAATTATTGCCCTCCTGACGCCTCCGTGCCCATATCACGGGGTGTACAGGATCTCTCTCTCTCTCTCTCTCTCTCTCTCTCTCTCTCTCTCTCTCTCTAGTAGGTTACGGGTCAAACAAAATAAGCACTACTGACAGACATAAAAAATAGCTTAAAAAATGCAGAATAAAAAGGTAATGACAAGTCTCGGCTCTTTAGATAATTAAGTGTGCAATGCTAATGAGGCGCAGTGCAATGGGGCTAATTGGTGCAGCAGCGACGCCTCATATTAGCGCGCTCTGACGACTGACTGATGAGGGGCACGCCTTTCATTGAAGCCACCACCTACACGCCCACACTGGCCTTCATTACCCAGGGAGACAGAGACAGAGAGAGACAGAGAGACGATCACACAACAAGACGGATAAGACTAATAAAGGCTACGACACACACACACACACACACACACCTGTTGACTGACTACTCCCCGACTCACTGACTTGAAGCCTCTTTGTTGGAGTTAATTAACTGAGTTTTGATTGGGTGTTTGAATTCATCTGACTTGGTATCTCTTCATCAAGGCCCACCTGCTTTCTCTCACTTTCTCTCTCTCTCTCTCTCTCTCTCTCTCCTCAATGAAAACAAAACTACAGATTGACTATAAGGTCTCATCAAAATAAACGAACACAGACACACACACACACACACACACACACACACACACCCGGTAGCTCAGTGTTAGAGCGCTGGCTTCACAAGCCAGAGGACCGGGGTTCGATTCCCCGGCCGGGTGGAGATATTTGGGTGTGTCTCCTTTCACGTGTAGCTCCTGTTCACCTAGCAGTGAGTAGGTACGGGATTTAAATCGAGGAGTTGTGACCTTGTTGTCCCGGTGTGTGGTGTGTGCCTGGTCTCAGGCATATCCGAAGATCGGAAATAATGAGCTCTGAGCTCGTTCCGTAGGGTAACGTCTGGCTGTCTCGTCAGAGACTGCAGCAGATCAAACAGTGAAACACACACACACACACACACACACACACACACACACACACACACACTCTCTCTCTCTCTCTCTCTCGTACACTAACCAATTAACTGAACACAATACGACATAATAACAGTTCCTCCACCTGCCTCCTCTTCCTCGTTGCCGTCACCGCCTTCCTTCCTCCTTCGTACTACTCTTCTTTCTCCAGCAGCTCCTTCCTCGTGCTAGTCTTCCCTTTCCCCTCCGAGCCGACCTCCACCTGTCCTCTTCCCCCTGGCGTCTTCCCCCTTCCAGCCCTGCCCTTCCCTGGTGACCTCCCTCCCTCCTTCAGGTTTGCCAGCCTCGGGGGCTCGGGGCGGCAAGGCAGCAAAAGGAGCGGGAAGCGGCTACAGCAGCGGCCATGGATTTACCAACTACAGAGCAAGAGAGGTTACTTGGGAAGGTGAGCGTCCATAGCCCTCCCACCCCATACCTCCCTTCTCCATTCGTACCTTCCCCATCCCTTCCGTCTGCCTTTTTGTCTCTCTTCTACCTCTCTTCCTGTAAAAAAAAAAAGAAAAAAAAATAATAATAATAAACAAATAAATAAATGAATGAAAAAATCCTTCTCGTTTAGTTATGTTTATTTTGTTTTTTCCTCTATTTTGCTTGTAAAATTATTTGTTCTCCTTTTTTTCTTTTTATTTCAAAGTTTTTGCCTCTCTTTTTTTTCTCTTGTTCCAAAATTATGTCTTCCTTCTTTCCCCTGGCTCTAAAAATATTTATTCTTCTCTTCTCTTCATTCCATAATTCTTCCTTCCATTCCTTCCCTTCTCTTCCTTTTCTGTATTCCAAAATCTTTCATTCCTTCTCTTGATTCCAAATTCCCCCATGAATTCCTTTTCTATTTTTCCCTTTACTCTTTTCTTCTTCCTTTCTCTTTAAATCCTCTTTTCCTTTTCTCTTCAAAACTCTCGTTTCCTTCCTGTTCTCCCTTCCTTCTCCCCAAACTCCTCCTTTCCTCTCTCGCTGTCTCTTTAAAATAATCCTCCTTTTTCTCTTATCTCTATACCCCTGCCCTTCTCTCTCCCCTCCTCTCTTTTCTATAATCCTCTCTCACTCTCTCGTCTTTCGTTCCTTTCCATTCTTCACAAAGAAACTCTTCTCTTTGTTTCATTCTAATATATATATATATATATATATATATATATATATATATATATATATATATATATATATATATATATATATATATATATATATATATCCTCTCTATCTTGTGTCCAAAATCGTCCTTTTTTTTCTATCATTTCTTCCTTTTTTCCAAAACCCTCCTTTCTTTTCCAACCTCTCTTTTGAAAATCCTCCATCTCTCTCTCTCTCTCTCTCTCTCTCTCTCTCTCTCTCTCTCTCTCTCTCTCTCTCTCTCTTTTCCTTCTTTACTTTCGTTTCCTTGTCTGTTTCCTACCATCGGCATTATTCTTCCTCCAGCCTATGCTTCTCTTCGAAACCCTTCCTTCCCTTCTTCCTTACTTGTCCTGCTCTGCCTGTCTCCCTGGAACTCGAGTTTTCTCCAGTTTTCACCTTAAAACAATTCTCTACTTCTTTCTTTCCAGTCCTCTTCCTCCCTTCCCTTCTCACACTCCTTCCGTCTTTCCTTTCTTCCTTTATTCCTTTTACTGTAAAATTTCTCTACTCCCTCCTTTCCTGTCCTTTCCCTGAATTCCCTTCTCTCACTACCTCCGTTTTCCTTCATTTCTTTTCCTGCATCTAATCAACTCATATTCTTCATTCTATCTTTCCTCCCTCCTTCAAAAACAAAAGTATTATTTTATTTTATTTCATTTACAAATATTACTATAGGAATTTAACATTTTTCTCCGTTAATTGCTTCCCGCTTCCTTCCGTTCTGTTTCTCTCTCCCATGCACAGTTAAATTTTTGTAAGGTCGTGTGCTGGCCGGCGGGATTCAGGGCGCGGGTTGGTGTGGGATTAAGGGATTTGCTGCACATTGTCAGGGGTCTAATTTCTTTGCTATTTAAGGAATTGGACGCGGCTTTGCGATGTGGGCCACTTTCTTTCCCCTCCTCTCCACAAAAACGCCTGCGATTTACGTGTGGTATGGTGTTTTTTTTTGTGTTATTATCTATTTATTTATTTATTTATTTTTGTTATTTCATTCTAACCTACAGGAGAGGATTTGAGAGTTTAATTATCGCATGCTGCGTTGTTTTAATTTTTTTTTTCTATTTTGCATTTTTTCTTTTTTATTCAATTACGATAATCTGGAATCTGTTACGAGTGATTGTCTTTTTTTCTACATAAAGTTGATTTTGTTGGATTGTGACTTAGATGTATTTAATGTTAATCTTTTTGATATCCTGTTATTAATGAGGAGTGTTATATTTAATGTTTTACTTATTCATTTACACTGTTTAGTTATATGTATTTATTTTGTCTTATTTATTCTCTTTTCTTTTTTTTTTAGTGTTATTTTCTGACTGACGTTATTATTCATTTTTATATTCCAAGAGTTATGAATTCTATATTTTTCCCTTTTTTTTTCAATGTGGGAGTTAAAACGTATCATGTTTTCTTGATGCCTTTGTTTCTTTTCTTATTGCGAGTATTAAATTCAAACTACTGTTCTTTCAGTTCTTCCTGCGAATGTTCAATATACGTAGACTAATGTTATTGCAAGCGTTCATTTCAGATAGATATTCGTATTGCATGTGCTAGGTTTACTTTACTTCTTAATACTTATTTTCGGAAAATTGTTAGGAATTGCTTTATCAGGAATGGTTTTATCAGTTTTATCTAACACACGAGTGGTAGTTTATAGCGATAGAATGTATAGAGAAATATACTTTTTTTCTGAAAATATTTCGTCAGTTATTTATTTACATATTCATTTTTTTTTTATCTGAATCTGTTTCCCGTAAATTTAAATCTCCACAAAATTGTTCTTCACCATTTTTTGTTTATTTTCCTGCTATTCGAGAACTGAATTTTCATTTATTTTATCTCATGAAAAGAGGAGAAAGTTCGGCGCGTGAACGTGCCCATAGGTATACATAGATAACTGGAGTGGGGGCTGCACGCACGCACGCACGCACACTCGACTCACAATCGAGAGGGCCTGGTTCGAGTCCCAGGGCGGCGAGGCAAATGGGCAAGGCTCTTAATGTGTGGCCCCTGTTCATCTAGCAGTAAATAGGTACGGGATGTAACTCGAGGGGTTGTGGCCTCGCTTTCCCGGTTTGTGGAGTGTGTTGTGGTCTCAGTCCTACCCGAAGATCGGTCTATGAGCTCTGAGCTCGCTCCGTAATGGGAAAGACTGGCTGGGTGACCAGCAGCCGACCAAGGTGAATATGAATTACACACACACACACACACACACACACACACACACACACACACACACACACACACACACACACACACACACACCTGGTCTCAGACCTATCCGAAGATCGGAAATAATGAGCTCTGAGCTCGTTCCGTAGGGTAACGTCTGGCTGTCTCGTCAGAGACTGCAGCAGATCAAACAGTGAAACACACACACACACACACACACACACACACACGAACACATTGGTACGCAGAAAAGAATCATAATTTTCATCTTTATTCTTTTATCTATTCATTATTTTTTTCCTTTGTAATGAGAACATGAAGCCATATATAGGAGGGACTTGCAGAGATGTCCCTTAAAGCAGTGTGTGTGTGTGTGTGTGTGTGTGTGTGTGTGTGTGTGTGTGTGTGTGTGTGTGTGTGTGTGTGTGTGTGTGTGTGTGTGTGTGTGTGTGTGTCGCGGAGCTGCTCTCCACACACTGCTTTAAAGTCTAATCAGGTATATAATCTCTTAGTCGGCGCGGCATTTCCAGCAGGCGGGGCCTGTATTGGGAGCGAGGGAATGGACGGGATGGGAGAGAGGGGGATAGACGGGATAGGAGCGAAGGGATGGAGGAGAAATCGGTGGTCTTGTTGACATTTCCAATTCGCTGTCCCCTTTCTCCATTTTCTTCTTTCTTTTCCTGTCTCCTTCTCCCCTCCTCGTCTCCCTTCTCCCTCCCTCCCCCTTCCCCTCGCCATGCCCTAAGGACCGCCTCTCACACCGACCATTTGTCAAGGCAAGCCGGCAGTCCGGAAGGCCACGAGTAGCTAGCCTCTGTGAGCACTCGTACAGCTCTGGTAGCGCTAACAGCTGTGTCTCTCCGGCAGACATCGTGCTGGCCATGCAGCTGTCCTCCATGTGCTTCGGGGCGCTGCTGGCGCTGTGTGTGGTGGCCTGCTGCGCCTACCACATCTGTGGACCTGCCGAGGAGCTCGACTACGGCCGTTACTCCACGTTCAAGAGCGACCATTCGCGTCTGCCCCCGGAGATCCTGCGGAGATCTACACTCTGCCCGCCACCACGAGCCTCCTCCAGCAGGAGTCCCGGCCTGGGTCTGCTGTGAAGCAGCCTTCCACTCTCCCCCAGCCCTCGCCCTCCATCCACGCCAGCCGCCCAGCGGAGGTGGCCCAGGTCGGGACAATGAGTGGCTTCATGGAGGGCCGCATCAGGGCGGCGTCTGTAGGCAGGGACATCAGGGAGTCTTTAGGAGGGCAGAGGACTGCCCTGGCTGGCCACCTGCCTAACGGGAGGCTTCGTGGCCCCACGGCTGGCGAGACGACGCCGCCGCTGCTCCGCCGCCCTCTCACCGTCCAGAACACGCGGGCAGACGTGTGCCGGCCGCCGCGTCTCCTCAACCTCAACTGCATGGTGGACGGGAGGCCCCGCCTGCTGACGCTGTCCGCCATGACGTCGTCGCGGGCGGCACGAGAGGTGGCGGGGCGCGGAGCAGCCAACAGACTGGCCGCCCATGACCAGACCAGCTCAACTCTCGACCTGGCCCGCGCCGCCGCCGCCTCCATACCCTCGCTCTCTCACACCCACAGATCCTTCTCCGAGCCGCACACCTCCCTCGTCTAGTGAGGGCGGGGTGTGAGCGCCCCATGCGGGTGGCGTGTGGCATCAGTTTTACAGTGGCCGTCCGGAATGACGACGGAACTCTTCGCGGTGAGGTCTGCGGCACCAGCGGTGGCGGCTGAGGTGTGTATTGTGAGTGGCGATGAGGCGGATATAGTGTAGTTTCAGCAACAAAATAACTCTGGGACCAAACAGTCGTCGATGGTTGTAAAGTCTACCATGGAAACACAACGGGACCTTAATCTTAGAGCCGTGATAGTACCTTGAGGAGGAGAAGGAGGAGGAAGAAAAAGGAGAAGGAGAAGGAAGAGGAGGAAAACGAGGGGGAGGAGAAGTAGAAACAACAGCAGCAGCAGCAGCAGCAACAGCAGTAGCAGAAGTAGCAACAGGAGCAGAAGAAAGCAGAGGGCGGACAACCTCTCCCCACCACGAGATTGTGTTGCTGAATCATCGGGTAGACTCAGCTGGTCTAATTTTACTTTAAGGAACTAATAATTTATGTGTTCGTAGATTAATTTAGGCATAAGAGGTTTTGTTGTCAAGTCCCCGCGTACTGCAGGGCGTGGTGTTCCTTTTTGAGTGTTACTAT
>NC_059297.1:24661689-24674189 GCF_017591435.1 Portunus trituberculatus
GGTAGACCCAAACGAAAGATAAGTCACACAAGGACAAAATCGAACAGACTCTTGACACAGATCAAACAAATACATCAAGAAAACCCACATAAACATTGGCTTCCATGACACGAAAACAACCTCTTTATATCGAACACTCCTACTCGTCGACCCCCCTATGACGTCCTCCCCTCCAGTGTAGCGGGGTCGGCGCGCCCCAGGCCGCGAGTGTCGCGGCGCCGTAAGTACTGTGTACTGCCATGTTCTACCTTGTACTCTTTGTACACTCAATAGTCCTAACGACAATAAACAATACTCTGATGGCGGCCATGTTACTACACCCACGATGCTGGTGAGGATGATGGTGATGATGATGATGATGGTTATAGTAGTGATGATGATGACGATGGAAGTGGTAAGATATTACGGTACACTTCCATCATCACCATCACCACCATTCACATTACTAATAATGATTACAGAATTACAGAACCATACTACTACTACTACTACTACTACTACTACTACTACTACTACTACTACTACTACTACTACTACTATTACTATTACTACTACTGCTACTACTACTACTACTACTACTACTACTACTACTACTACTACTACTACTACTACTTTTATCAGTGCAATAAACAACACCACGAGCGTCACTACTTTATACAACTACTTCTATTGTGCTACTACATGAACAACTACTTCTACTACAGTAACCACATCTTTTGAATAAAAGATTTTGTCCTCATAACTGAATTCGTGTGTGTGTGTGTGTGTGTGTGTGTGTGTGTGTGTGTGTGTGTGTGTGTGTGTGTGTGTGTATATATATATATATATATATATATATATATATATATATATATATATATATATATATATATATATATATATATATATATATATATATATATATATATATATATATATATATATATATATATATATATATATATATACACACACACACACACACACACACACACACACACACACACACACACACACACACACACACACACACACACACACACACACACACACACACACACACACGGTGTGAGGCCAAATGAGTATGCCACAAGAGAAGAAAGGAGCACAGGGCAGCCCGGCCTCCCACCAAGGCGAGCCTCGCCCCTCAGCCTTCCGGGCGTGTCATGACGGAACACTCTGGGATCTCACTATTAATTAACACTGACTAAAGCTTAAAATTCTGTAATTCTTCTTTGCATACTTAATACATACATGTATGCATGTAAATTAAAACACGAATAAAATTCCTTGATGAGATAAAAGTCACTATTTGTCACCCTCCGGGCGGCACCAAGCCTTGGCTGGCCGTGCCCCCACGTCCCTGTGGAGGGGCACTTCACCTCCGCCCCCTGTGTTTCTGTTAGGCCTTCCACCTGGCGGCGGCAAGGTGCACACCGCTAAGCTGCCCGCACGGTCCCCGGTCACCCTTCCCCGTGACTGCCTCCATGCAATGCACATAAATCCCTCGCTTTAACTCCCTACACGTTATAAATCTTTAAGGACATATAAACTCCCGACAATTGTAAACTTCCATCTACGTAAGGCTCCCTCTAACCCTCAGCTCCCCACCCACGACGCGGTGGGCGGGTGTGAGGCTTCATGGTGGCCGCGCCAGGCTCTTCCCCACGCCCGGCTCACCACGCCACTAACACTATAACAATGATAATAAGTACAATAACTAAACTCTAAAACCAGTAGATAATTTGACAAAAAAACTTGTACATATATTAATTCTTAACATCAATTGTCTCACACACACACACACACACACACACACACACACACACACACACACACACACACACACACACACACACACACACACACACACACACACACACACACACACACACTGCTCGCTTACTCAGTGTTAACAGCCTTATCTGTCACCTGGGAGGCTGAGCTTCAAGCTACGTTCAAGGTGCAAAGAATACCACTGAGTATCGAGCAGTGGCTGTCTTCTCTGAGCAGGAGGGCGGCAGTGTGGTGTGTGGGTCTCAGCTTTACCCTCATATCAGACTAAGAGATCCCTAACTTTTCTCCGGGAGGGTAAAGCTGACCATCTAGAGTTCACCATTAGATCCTCAAAACACTGGGTGAACTAAACACACACACACACACACACACACACACACACACACACACACACACACACACACAGGAGACACTGCTTCCTGGCCGAGGCACGAGTCACCGGGTGCGTCAGTACGTATCAAACATGAACAATACGTGTACTTAGTGTTCGCTGAAATATGAAACAATGACTACACTGACAAGTCAAAGTACTGAGCCGCTAGGATAATGATGATAATAATTTGATCAGAAGAAAATAAAAGAATAATAAACATGAAACATTTGCAGGTACTTAAAACAATTACTGATCAGTGTTTTTCTCTTCATTCCTCCCCTCACCATCTCCATCCCCTTCCCGATCCCCTTCCCCTCGTCTCTGTAGGTGTGGACGTTGGGGATGCCCGCGGCGGCAAGGCAGGCAAGGGCACGGGCAGCAGCGGCCATGGCGGTTTCAAGGGCATCTCCAACTCGGTATCCAGGGAGATGACCTGGGAGGGTGAGTTCATGTGTGTGTGTGTGTGTGTGTGTGTGTGTGTGTGTGTGTGTGTGTGTGTGTGTGTGTGTGTGTGTGTGTGTGTGTTTGATCTGCTGCAGTCTCTGACGAGACAGCCAGACGTTACCCTACAGAACGAGCTCAGAGCTCATTATTTCCGATCTTTGGATAAGTCTGAGACCAGGCACACACCACACACCGGGACAACAAGGTCACAACTCCTCGATTTACATCCCGTACCTACTCACTGCTAGGTGAACAGGGGCTACACGTGAAAGGAGACACACCCAAATATCTCCACCCGGCCGGGGAATCGAACCCGGTCATCTGGCTTGTGAAGCCAGCGCTCTAACCACTGTGCTATATGCCGTGTGTGTGTGTGTGTGTGTGTGTGTGTGTGTGTGTGTGTGTGTGTGTGTGTGTGTGTGTGTGTGTGTGTGTGTGTGTGTGTGTGTGTGTGTGTGTGAGAGAGAGAGAGAGAGAGAGAGAGAGAGAGAGAGAGAGAGAGAGAGAGAGAGAGAGAGAGAGAGAGAGAGAGAGAGAGCACTGACAGTGGAAACAGATCTGCATATATATATATATATATATATATATATATATATATATATATATATATATATATATATATATATATATATATATATATATATATATATAAACAAACATATATATATATATATATGCAAACGTACGTACATACTTGCATACATGCAAGCATTCAGACAGACACACACACACACACTCATACACACACACACATACACACACACACACACACACACACACACACACACACACACACACACACACACACACACACAACCAGTGACACAGGTGCAGGCAAGACCTTCACCACCCCACTTACGCCGCTCTCTTCCCCGCCAGAGATGCTCCTGGCCGCGCAGCTCACCGCTATGTGTCTGGGCGCCCTTTTGGCCCTCTGTGTGGTGGCCTGCTGCGCCTACAAGATCTGCGGGCCTGCCGAGGAGCTGGAGTGGGGCTCGCAGTACTCGGTGCTCAAGAAATCCCCGCGCCCTCCTCCTGAACTACTTCGGGAACTGTGAGGTCGGCCACGCCCCGCGCCGCCCGCCCTCCTCCTCCTCCTCCTTCCTGCTCCCTTCCCCCTCCCCGACCACCACCACCCTCGCCACCACCTCTTTCACCACCCCTGCCTCTACCACCTCCTCTCCTCCAGCTTCCTCTCCTTCGTGGGTCCTGCACGCGGGGCCCACCTCCCCCGAGTGACAGCCGGGCGCGGTGGGGCAAGGCGGAGAGCGTGGACGCCGCCACTCCCCTCATGATGATGAGTGGCGGGCGTGGCCAATTTCTTTGACTGATTATGACCTTCACTACTACAACTGCTGTTGTTTCTCAACTACTAATGCCGCCTACTACTAGTACTACTACTGCTACTACTACTACTACTACTACTACTACTACTATACTACTACTACTATACAAATTTCACTTTTCTACTTCCACAATTACTATCACTACTATCCATTACTACCACAACAACTACGGATGTCCCATAAGGGAACCCAGAAGAGGACACGAGTGGAAGAAGATCAAATTCTACAGCATAAATTGAACCTTCAGGTGCTCATTTTTTTGGAGGTTCGAGGTGCATGAACCGAAAGAACCCTGGTGCTTTGAATCTTTTTGGAACCCGAGTGAAACGCTTCAGGTTGTGGTGTAGTAAGATGTGAGTCAGTTACTTCTGAGGCCAGTCAACGAATGCCAAACCTTCGAAAAAATTTGTTGCAGTTAAACCAAAAACAATTCAAACTCCATTGTGGCATCAGGAAGTCAGGGATGAGTGAGTGTGTGCGTGTGTCTGTCTGTGTTCGAAGAACGACTGGAAGGCTTGAAAGGCTGTAGAAATTAACTATTTGAACTGGAGACGGGAGAAATAACACTGAAAAGAACAAGGCAAAAAAAAAAATATGTAGCGCTTTAACTGAATAAACAGAAATAGACACAAATAATAATAAGAAAAAAAACAAACAGGGAGTAAAAAAAGGAAAAATAAGTAAAACATTGTGTAGAAAGCGGGTGAAAAAATGAAAGCAATGGAAAAGAAATAGACGAGACTTAAATTGAAGCAAAATAAGCAATGAAATGAAACAAGAAAAAATGGAGGAGGAAAATGTGGAGAAAAATATGGAAAGAAGAGGAAAATGAAGGAAGATAAGAGAAGAAAGATGGAAAAGCACGCCAAAAATAAGAAGATAGGAGGAGGAGGAGGAGGAGGAGGACACAGGAAGGCGGAGATGAGAGGACGGCCACGGAATGAGCAGTCACGAGGGACGCTTGGAAATGGTCTGAGGAAGAGAAAATTCATAATGGAATTGTCGACCTTGTGAAAGTTAAAAAAATAGAAAAGGCAATCATATATGAACGAGAGAGAGAGAGAGAGAGAGAGAGAGAGAGAGAGAGAGAGAGAGAGAGAGAGAGAGAGAGAGAGACTACCCCGTCATCACACCAAACTCGAAGCTTTCCAAGAGATCTCTGCGTCTTGCCTAACCTACCGCCCTCAACTTAGGACCCCTACAAGTTTCTCCCCTTCGACATTCCCACACCAAATCTCTCCCCCTCCACACCCGGCACCATAACTCGCCCCATCAACATCTCCCACCCCACCTCTCCAAGTCTCTCCCACATCAACGCACTCTCTCTCTCTCCTATCAATGGCTCCCAGATATCTTCCCCTTAACACCCCCTACCTTCCCCCACACAAGCAACAACAACAACAAAAAAGAAAAAAATGAAGCTTCGAAACATAAAAGGGACAAAAAGGGAAACTTGACTTGTATCTCTTTCTCTCTCCCTCCCTTTCCTCACGGCCGCCTCAAAAAAATAAAAGAGAGAGAGAGAGAGAGAAAAAAGGAGAATCCCAGAAGGAGCTTTCAAACACAAGACAAACTCAAATAAAAGTGAAAGAAAGGAAGGGGGAATAAATAATAAAAGATCTAACCTTCCTTTACTTCAGCCAACTATTTCTCTCTCAGAGCGGCCTAAAAATGTCTGACGGGTGGCGGGAGTCAGTGGAGGAGGAGGAGGAGGAGGAGGAGGCGAGGGAAGAGGGGAAGAGAGAAGAGGGAAAAGGGGAATAAACGATAGCCAACTGCACTTTTTGTTACATACAATATTCCCCCGACGAGTGAGACAGAGGGGAAGAGGGGACGCGGAGAGGGGAAGAGAGAGAGAGAGAGAGAGAGAGAGAGAGAGAGAGAGAGAGAGAGAGAGAGAGAGAGAGAGAGAGAGAGAGAGAGAGAGAGAGAGAGAGAGAGAGAGAGAGAGAGAGAGAGAGAGAGAGAGAGGAAGAGGAAACGAAGGGGAAAGGGAAAAGAAAGGAGAGCATAAGGGAAGGGAAGGGATGAACGCCACAGGACAATCCCTGCCTCAACTTTAAGCAACAGGAGAAGAGAGGGGAGGTAAGGGGAGGTAAGGAGAGGGCAAGGAGGTATAGGAGTGAGTGGAGGATGGGGGAGTAGTGTCGTGCTCGGCTGGTAATGCTGTAGCTCAGATGTTTGTTGGAGAAAGAAACCCACAACAAACACTCCCATCATGCTCTCTCTCTCTCTCTCTCTCTCTCTCTCTCTCTCTCTCTCTCTCTCTCTCTCTCTCGGAAAAAAACTCTCAGCCCTTTACGAATATAAATTTTTCCTTTATTTTTTTCTTTTACTGCATTTTTTCCTTTCCAGTTCTTTTTCCCTTCTATTTTTAATCTTCCACCTCTCCTCCTCCTCCTCCTCCTCCTCCTTCCGATCTGATCCGCTTCACCTGCGATGCGACTCGACGGGGATGAGAAAGAAACAAACAAACGAAAAGAGAGAGAAGAGAGAGAGAGAAAAAAAAGTTACCTGTCTTCTCCAGTTCCTTCTCTTCACTTTACTTATTCATTCTTGTTTTGCTTCCCCGTTTTTTTATTCCTTAAAACTGGCAAGAGAAAATGTCCTATTTCTCTCTCTCTCTCTCTCTCTCTCTCTCTCTCTGGCGGTGTTTGCTCCAGGCGACTTAATCCTGCTTCATCCACCACGACACAGGACAAAAACTCGCTAAATAAATAAAGCAACATCACGGAGGAGCAAGGCAAGGGAAGTGATCCAGGGCGAGGAGACACATGGCAGTCCGCTAGTGGCAAGGGACGCCATAAAAAGGTTCCCCCGGCCGCCAGAAAAGTCTAATAACTGCTGAAGGAGAGAGAGAGGGGAGAGCGGAAAGGGTGGGGAACAGAAGGTGCAGGAAAGGTAGGAACGAGCGAGCAGAAATACCTGGGAGCATTAAAAGGGAAAAGATGAAAAGAAATGTGCATAATGAAGTGTCCTGTGCAAGGAAGGCGTGGGGAAACGGAGCGTGGAAGAGACACAAGATAGAAAATAGAGGAAAAAAAAGGGAGGAAACACACATGAAAATATTATGAGGTGAATTAGGAGAAGGAAAATTGGAATAATGTAAGAAATCCATTACGGAAAAGAAGAAGAAAATGGGAATGAGAAAATGAGAAAGAGCAGAGGGAGACAGGAGATACACGACGGGGAAAGAAAAACGGACGAAGGACGCAAAGAAAAATGATGAAACATTACACGCTGAATTGAAGAAAAGGATAAGCAATGAAGTAATGCAAGGGAAGTGCTTACTGGAAGGAGCAAAACAAAGAGAAACAGAAAAAATGAAAGATAGAAAGAAATTAGTAGAATATACACATGGTAATAATGAAAGAAATTAGAAGAAAAGAGAAAGAAAAAAGATGAAATATATTAAATGAAAAACAAAACACCAATGAATTCAAAGAAAAGAAAAAAATGACAAAAAGCAAATGAGCAAAACATCCAAGCTTGTGAAATGCTCTCTAGCGTGGGAGCAACTACACCGCCTGGAGGGACGCACCGTCGCCTGGACACACACCTCCTCCCTCCTGCCTGCCACTGACTCTAAAAAGGCCGCGGAGGGCTGCGGAAACCTGGCTGGCTAACTGGGTGGCTCCTTCCCTTAGCTGCAGGCTGGTTACTTGCTTGGATATCTGACTGTTCTTTCACCGGTTAACTGGCAGTCCAACTGTTTGCTTGGCTGGCTGGCTGTAGCGCTGTCTGGCTGGCTAATGACCTGTCTGTCTCACAAATTACCAGGCAGAGAGGCAGCGGTAGAAGAAACAGAAACATGACCAACAGCACCACCATCACTACCCACGAAACGAGACGAGACAAAGACGAGGAATATTCAAGATATGGAGCATGTCACCTATCCCTTGAGACGTGGTGGCGGCCTCGAGATGGACACGTTGAGATATTGGCGAGCTCGAGGAGGGACGAGTAAGCGTGTTGGAGTGTGTGGCAGTTGGCCGGCTGGCTGGCCGATCCCCGCCTTTGAAGAGGACCTCGCTGAACACGTCCCCGAGCCAGAACAGACCTACAGGGCGCTGATGTGTGTGTGTGTGTGTGTGTGTGTGTGTGTGTGTGTGTGTGTGTGTGTGTGTGTGTGTGTGTGTGTGTGTGTGTGTCCTGTTGTTCGACTGAGAGAACTGCAGAGGGTATAATTTGGTGCTAGATAAGGCTGGGAAAATGGATATCAGTGTATGAAAAATTATCACGAAAAGGAGGAGGAGGAGGAGGAGGAGGAGGAGGAGGAGGAGGAGGAGGAGGAGGAGGAGGAGGAGGAAGGAGGAGGATGCAGTAGTTATGAAGATGCTAAGGTTCTGAGTAATGTGACAGGGATGACGTGATAACAGATATTGCTCATAAATACAAATTTTGTCTTTCTGCTTATGTGAAAGAGAAAGAGAAGGAAGAGAAGAGAGGAGGAGGAGGAGGAGGAGGAAGAGTAGGAAAAGGAACGAAGGCAAGAGGGATGGACGGATGGACGGAGAGAGAGAGAGAGAGAGAGAGAGAGAGAGAGGAATGAAGGCGGGAAGAATGATAATAATGACAATGATGACGATGGGTAGAAGAAAGACGACGGTGAGGAAGAGGAGAAATAAATGAATGTCAAACGTCAGACACTAAAAAAATCAACACCATCATAATCATGAAATATATTACTTTCTCCACTCTCACACTTCCTCCCTCTCTCCTCCGTCCCGTCTCTCTTTATTGCCGAACTTAAAAGCACAAATTTAAAAGCACAAAATACACCAACTTTTCCATTCCACTTCCCCTTCCTCGCCTCGTTCCTGCCTCCTCTTCCCCTCATAGTCCGGGAGAGGAGGAGGAGAGAGGGAAGGAGGGAGAGAGGGAGATGGGGCGGGCAGGGCAGTGGCGGAGGACGCGAGCAGGAATATCAACAATAACGCCAACGAGGGCAAGTCTAGCACGATGGCAACTGAGGCTTCGCTCCCGCCGCCCCGATACAGACAGCGAGAGAGAACATTTCCATTTGCGAGACATGAATGTGTGTGTGTGTGTGTGTGTGTGTGTGTGTGTGTGTGTGTGTGTGTGTGTGTGTGTGTGTGTGTGTGTGTGGTGAGGTGGTAAGGATGCAAGGTTGTGTGGCGGCGGCGGCTGTATTAGTAGTGGTGGTGGTGGTGGTGGTGGTTGGGGCGGCAGGGACACACACGGTTACAGGTGGGGTCCGCGGGAGACAAATGCGCAATAAACAGTTTAACACAAGTTCATCACCCCCTAACGTACGATGATCTTTTGTTTGGCAGCAGCACCAGTAACAGCAGCAGAAGTAGTAGTAGTAGTAGTAGTAGTAGTAGTAGTAGTAGTAGTAGTAGTAGTAGTAGTAGTAGTAGTAGTAGTAGTGGCAGCAGCAGTAGTCACCTTTATAGCGCACCTGCCGCCGTTTCTCACTCCTCCAACACTCGGCCCTTCCGAAAAAAATACATGAAAAATGGAAATAGCAAAAAGAGTGAGCCAGGCCCGCGATCACCAGCACAGATTCAGGCCTGCATTTCCTGACTCATCAATATTCATATGCAAGATAGATAGATTTTTTTACGCCCAGTCAAATACCATAAAACTAGTAATTAATCCAGCACGACATGAATTCAAATGGAAAACCAATATATATATCGAAAAGTTCAAATGTCACTCTCAGTGCGATGCAAATCCTTCCTGGCTGCTATGGGGCCTCACTCGTACCCCATTGTGTATGTGAATTGTATTCCCGTCCGCCGCTTGAAGTGTACACCGGCATACTTACGTACATACATGCCGGCGCACATGAACGTACGTACAAACATTTCTCGCCCTCACATATCCCAAAGAGACCACGATACACGAAATCAACACCAATTTCTTTTTTAAATCGTCTTTTTGTTTCTCTCATCCTTTTTTTACCCTCATTTTTTCAAACCCGCGGCATGTGGCGGACCCAAAAAAGGGTACAATTTTCCCGAGCAGTGTTCGCATTAATGAGGCGGAGAGATACGCGATACAAACAACCTATGCTTTATTTACAACTGTTACTTACTGTGTGCTGCTGCTGTTGGGTTAGTGATTGCTATGGTTTGATGCACGTGTTGTAGTATCCAGTGTTGAGAGAGAGAGAGAGAGAGAGAGAGAGAGAGAGAGAGAGAGAGAGAGAGAGAGAGAGAGAGAGAGAGAGAGAGAGAGAGAGAGAGAGAGAGAGAGAGAGAGAGAGAGAGAGAGAGAGAGAGAGAGAGAGAGAGAGAGAGAGAGAGAGGACATCTTTCCTTATTTCATGGAGTTGTGTGCGTTCTTTATCGGTCATTACCTATATTTGCCGTGTTTTCATAAATTTAATTCTCCTTTCCTCCATTTCCTGCTCTTGTTTTCCTTCTTTTACTCCGCATCATTCTCTACTTTCTAACGTATCAACTCTTTCTCTCTTTCAAAACCTTCCATATATACTGTTTTCCCTTCTTGACTCTTCGCACCACCTCCTCCTCCTCCTTCTCGTCTTCCTCGCTCTACACGTCGTCCTCTTCCATCACAATCTTCCCTCACCGCGGAATAATCTAGTTAAGAGGCACAAGATTCACCTCCGGCCATTTCGTTAAACTTTCCTTCTTCGTTTCCTCCCTCATCTCAGCAGCTCTCTCTCTCTCTCTCTCTCTCTCTCTCTCTCTCTCTCTCTCTCTCTCTCATTGGGGAAATATCGGAGAGGCGCTGCGATTCCAGAAGTGATTAAAGACCTTTTAGTGCGGATTACTTGTTGAAACATGGGCGCGAGTAAATTTAAAAGCTAGAACGGAGAAAACGGGAGAGCCGAGAAAAAGGAGAGAGAGAGAGAGTGAGAGAAAGAGTGAGGTGGCACGAACGCGGGAGCTTAAGAGGAAGTGACGTCATAAAGGTAAACAAATGTGATGTATTCCTCCGCCACCTCCGCTACAAGAAACCAGCTCACGAAATTCTGTGCTAGAGGTGTATGATTTTTTTAATTTTTTATTTCTCATTCAGTTCCCAGCGATCGTCTTAATATGTGGAGTGAAAGCAGAAAGCAAATGTATTCCTGGTTGCTCGGTTCTCCAAACTTCAAAGGAGCGGTGTGTTCTTTGGGAAGGTGTTTGATTGCTTTGGAACGGTTCAGACTGGTATAGATAGTTTTAGTACAAGGTGCATCTAACTGGTAATCAGATGTTGTCATGCGTTTCGGAGTCTTTTCCAGTCATTAGTATCTTTGGTAAAGGTTATTAAGTTTTTTTTTTCAAGGGTGCTTTCGTGACGGTACGAATAATTTGATAAGAATTCAGTACTACCAACAGCGAGATATCCACGAGACCTCACCTGGTTATCTCCATGGCGTTTGAGAGAGAGAGAGAGAGAGAGAGAGAGAGAGAGAGAGAGAGAGAGAGAGAGAGAGAGAGAGAGAGAGAGAGAGAGAGACGTTCTAATCCTGGCCTAGGACTTGTCGAGAGCGGGAGAGAGGAGCAGTTCATGTTTCTCAAATACACCGCAACTCATACACAACTCCGGTATTTGCCATCTGGACCACCACCACCACCAACTATTACTACTACTACTACTACTACCACCATCCTCACAGTCGCCGCCACCACCATGCCACCGCTACCTTCCCACCAAGGCACGGAAGACCAGCAAGCGTCCCTGCGTGATGACGACCCTTCCAATCAACCATAGTAATAAGGCTTCCTGTCGCAGTAGTACCGTCGTCAATATGTAGTTGTTGTTACATGTAAGTACCTAGTAAGTAAGATAAATACGTTACTTACTAAAGGGCGGAGGGATGGATTGTTTTCAAAGGCGCGTGATGTTTCATAGTATAGACGTAGAACTCATTTACGATTCCTTGCGCCAGGCGAAGTAGTTTTGTCGCTAGAGATGTGCCGACACGTTCGTTTGGACTTCATGAGGGTGCGTTTTGCTGTCCGTGGCAGCGGTTGGGATGCCTCTCCGCGAATCAATGATTTGATGAAAGGAAGAAGTGAAAGTGTGCGGAACAATACATATACTGCCTAGTAAAGTAGTGACAATTTCGCGCATTTATACAATACAGTAAAGCGCAGCGATATAATACAGACCTGTGCATTTCAGTAGCTAACATGACAGCGTTTCGTGCACACCAAGCAATAAAGTAACAACATTCTGCGCATCAATAGAAAAAACGACAATGCGTAGTGAAGTAAAGCTCTGCGCATATAAGTAGTAGTGCGCATCTAGTAGTATTGCTTCAGGACTGCACAATAGACATTCTATGCATTTATAGATACAGCAATGCGCAGTGAGGCAATATGGATAACTGAAAGGTTCGCAACAAATAACTTTCCGTATAAACTGCGCAGCGAATTAGCGACATTCTGCGATTTGATAGAATATAGTGGGACGCAACGATTTTTTTTTTTTTTTTTTGAGTAACGGAGGAGAGCATGCAAAATAAATTGCGTTTTGCACACTTATAAACAGCATCTCAATGTGCTAAGACGCGGCGATAAGCATTGTTACGGGCGCCGGGAACGTAATTTAACGTTTTGTGCGTGAACGGGTTT
>NC_059297.1:24679189-24686689 GCF_017591435.1 Portunus trituberculatus
AATTCTTGCCTTTTTTCCCTTTTCTATATAATATTATCATTCTTTAGTTCAATCAAGGCACCCTAAACTAATTTCAATCTCCGTCACACTTCACCAAAGATTTCAATAACTTACTCTACACACCAAGGAAAAAAGAAAGACATTATGCTTCTTGACCTAAAAAAAGAAGAGAGAAAAAAAAAATTTTGCCTAGTCTTGCAACACAGATTTTGGTTTTCATTTCCCATTTTTTTTTTTGTTTCTCTTTTGTGTTCACTCCATGTCCCTTCTCTCCTACCTCACCATTTCCGGTCCCCAAAGAGAGCCCCTCAATACCAGTCCGCCGGTCCACAGCGCCCCTCATCCATCGTACCTGCTAATCAGCCACCTGTACTGCCCGCCCACCTGTATTCCCTCCTCCCTCTCCCCTTTCCCCCCCTCTCCCTCTTCTTCCTCCTTTCTAATCCGCCGCGCGCTAATTGAAGTTAATGACCTCTACCTTTTTATCTCCTTTTCCTTCCTTCTTTATAGCAAGTCCTCTTTGTTCCTCTTCTTCCTTCTTTGTTGTTAATCCTCCTCCTCCACGTCTTCCTTCTTCTTCTTCTTCTTCTTCTCCGGCTCCTCCTCTTCTTCTTCTTCCGTCTACTTCTCCAGGTAGTGAGGGTGAAGGGCCCCTCCCTTACTACTGGTCCTCTTTAATTGTCTTTTGTTCTCTCTCTCTCTCTCTCTCTCTCTCTCTCTCTCTCTCTCTCTCTCTCTCTCTCTCTCTCTCTCTCTCTCTCTCTCTCTCTCTCTCTCTCTCTCTTTTCCGTATATCTGGTAATGGTGATTGATGTCTATGATAATAATGATGATCCTCCTGCTGTTTTATGATAAGGGTAATTAAAACAATGATGGTGATGATGATGATGATGATGATGATGGTGGTGGTGGTGGTGGTGGTGGTGAAATTTAACAAGAGGATTATGAAAAAGGAAGAAATGTGGTAGTAGTAGTAGTAGTAGTAGTAGTAGTAGTAGTAGTAGTAGTAGTAGTAGTAGTAGTAGTAGTAGTAGTAGTAGTAGTAGTAGTAGTAGTAGTAGTAGTAGTAGTAGTAGTAGTACTGGCAGCAAAAGTGGCAGTCAATAATAATAATAATAATAATAATAATAATAATAATAATAATAATAATAATAACAATAGAAATAATGATAAAAAAATAATAATAATGAAAATAATAATAATACTAACATTATTATAGTAACACCCTTTAAAATAAGTTCAATCAAGCAATGGGCATTCAGGAGAGCGAGTCCACAGCCTTCGCACTGAATCTGCCTGAACTGTAGTGGATGTGCCAACAATAACCCAACAACCCCGCCACCTGCTGCCCACCCACAGGGACGCCTCGCTGGCATTAACAATTATGAAGATGATGTTGACAGAAAAAATGGCGATAATAAAGATAAATACCAATCCTAACAGTAATAATGATAATGATACGCTATTCTTAATCTATCTAGGATTTTATAAGGTTGTTGATTATGGAAGTTGATTAAAGTATTTTTTTTTTTCAATTAAGTGTCGTGATAAATTTATGGGAGAGGTTTGTTTGTATGACAATAACAACAAAGGCAGCAGAGTGAACCATAACTGAGAAGGAAAAGAAAAAAGTAGTAGTAGTAGTCGACGTAGTATTAGTATTATTATTATTATTAGTAGTAGTAGTATTGTCCTAACAGTAGCAATAACAGAAACAGTAGCAGTAGCAGTAGTAGTAGTAGTAGTAGTAGTAGTACTACTACCAAAAGTACTACTACTATTACTACTACTAGGTATTACTACTACTACGACTGCTACTACTACGACTACTACAACAACAACAACAACTACTAATTTCATATAAAAATCACATTGAAGGCGCCGGTTTCCAAAGAATAGAGCAAAAACGATTATCCAAAATTAGGAGATGTGTCTGGAAACCTTCCTTTTGAAAGACTACTACTCCTCCTACTACTACTACTCCTACTACTCCTACTACTACTCCTACTACTACTACTACTGCTACTTTTACTGCTTCTACTACTCCTACTACTGCTTCTACTCTACTACTACTACTACTACTACTCCTACTACTACTCCTACAACTGCTACTACTACTACTACTACTACTACTACTACTACTACTACCATAAATAGGTGCTACTACAACAACAACAACTAATGCTGCTATTTGTCATTTGCAATTGTTATTAATATCACTGCAATTCTGATATCATCACCACCACCTTAGCTACCACTATCATCACCATCAATGTAACTCATATAGAAATACCAATAATAATGCCATCTTCATTCTGTAATTAGCACCACTGTTACTCTGATCGTCTGTGTGTGTGTGTGTGTGTGTGTGTGTGTGTGTGTGTGTGTGTGTGTGTGTGTGTGTGTGTGTGTGTGTGTGTGTGTGTTGTGTTCCATGACCAAATCAAAATATCAGGGATTAGTGAGATTACGAGGATGAGAGAGAGAGAGAGAGAGAGAGAGAGAGAGAGAGAGAGAGAGAGAGAGAGAGAGAGAGAGAGAGAGAGAGAGAGAGAGAGAGAGAGAGAGAGAGAGAGAGAGAGAGAGAGAGAGAGAGAGAGACATACATACAATAAAGACAGACAGACAATCAACCTTACTACAAATATCCTTAACATTCCACTACCACCCCACCACCTCACCTAACCCCCACAAGCACCAAAACACAAGACACTGCACACCATTCACGCCCCACCACGATCACGCTTCCTGGTCTGTATCATGGCGGGAACACAAACAGTTTCCCTTGAGTACATGCACCTTTCTGTAAATCTTATCGTCACACTCGCCTCCACTCTATCTAGCTTAAGAGGAGGAGGAATAGGAGGAGGAAGAGGAGGAGGAGGAGGAATAAGAGAAGTATTCCGTATTGTATTCCGCTTAAATTCTCAACATAAAAGACATAAGAATTGTATCTTCCTCTCTCTCTCTCTCTCTCTCTCTCTCTCTCTCTCTCTCTCTCTCTCTCTCTCTCTCTCTCTGTGTGTGTCTAGACATTCCATATACTAGTCTGACACTTTTTATGACATCTTTTTTTTCTCACTCTCTGCCTCTTGCTCTCCTCCTCCTCCTCTTCCTCCTCCTCCTCCTCCTCCTTTTCCACTTTTTCCTCTTCCTCCTCCCGCGACTCATATCTGAAGTTGACGGTGTAGCAGCAAGATTTTTATGATAATAGAGGATTGAACAACTCTCTCTCTCTCTCTCTCTCTCTCTCTCTCTCTCTCTCTCTCTCTCTCTCGTAATCTTGGTGCTTCTAGCCTTAATATGTGTTGTAATTTAAGGGGGAAACATAAAGGAGGGAAATATAAAGCGAAAGAAAGAAACAAGGATAAAAATGAAGGAAAGGAACAAGGGAAGGGAAAAAAACAGGGAAAAAAATATGAAAGGCCGTAAATTCCTGAGGTATAAGAGACTGTAAACATTATTACCACAAAAGGCGGGAGGGTGAGGAAAAAAGTAAAGTTAGTGGCTTGGGAACGAGAGAGAGAGAGAGAGAGAGAGAGAGAGAGAGAGAGAGAGAGAGAGAGAGAGAGAGAGAGAGAGAGAGAGAGAGAGAGAGAGAGAGAGAGAGAGAGAGAGAGAGAGAGAGAGAGAGAGAGAGAGAGAGAAAAATATTTGACGACGTTTACATTGAAAAAAAAAGAAAAGCAATGAATGAAAATAGAAAGAAGAAAAATGTTAATAAAAGAGAATTGAATTAAGAATATGAAACAATTTATGGAACAAACCAATAATTCATTTTCTTTTAGCCCCGAAGAAAATTATATTAAGAAAAAAAAAGGAAAAGGAAAAGAAAGAAAAAAAAACTAAAATCGCCACGACGCAACACCGGAAAAAAGCGAATAAATGAATAAGATAAAGAAATAGAAAAGAAAAGAGAAAAAAAGCTACAAAAAAAAAACATCAACAAAAGAAAAATGTAAAACCATTATTGTGGCGACAGACAGACATTTCCGATAAGACTCTGATTTACGGTGTGATCTGGAGGTGTGTGTGTGTGTGTGTGTGTGTGTGTGTGTGTGTGTGTGTGTGTGTGTGTGTGTGTGTGTGTGTGTGTGTGTGTGTGTGTGTGTGTGTGTCACTTTCAAAACAGAATATGGTGGAGGTCATTTAACAAGAACAGTGGAAATCATTCTTTGTTTTATTTTCCTCTTATGAACGTAACCGTGTGAGTCAAGAGAAGGAAGAAAGAAAGGAAGGAAGGAAGGAAGGAAGAAAGGAAGGAAGGAAGGGAGAAAGAAACGAAGGAAGGAAGGAAGAAAGGAAGGAAGGAAAGAAGGAAGGAAGGGAGAGGAAGGAAGGAAGGGAGGAAGGGAAGAAGGAAGGAAGAAAGGAAGGAAGGAAGGGAGAGAGAAACGAAGGAAGAAAGGAAGGAAGGAAGGAAGGAAGGAAGGAACGAAAGAACGAAGGAAGGAAGGAAGGAGGGAAGGAAAGAAGAAAAGAAGGAAGTAGGAGAGGATGGAAGAACGGAAGTAAGAAAATAGGGAAACGAAAAATAGAA
The DNA here is from genome assembly GCF_017591435.1 of Portunus trituberculatus. Taxonomy (NCBI): domain Eukaryota; kingdom Metazoa; phylum Arthropoda; class Malacostraca; order Decapoda; family Portunidae; genus Portunus; species Portunus trituberculatus. The sequence goes on from NC_059297.1 coordinate 24,683,730, forward strand.
GAAAGGAAGAAAAAAAAGAAAGGGAGGAGGAGAGAGAAGATGAAATAAAGAGAAATAGAAAGACCGAAGGAAAGAAGGAAGGAAGAAAAGGGTGAAAACAAAAAAGGCAAAATAGGAGTAGGAAAGATGGGTATAACAATGAGAGGAAGAGAGAAGAAGGAAGAAGGAAGGAAGCAAAGGAGAAAAAAGGATGGAAGAGAAGGAAATAGGAAAGTGACGGGAAGGAAAGAAGGTAGAGAGCAAGGAAAAAAAAAGGAGAGGAACAGATAAATACGAGAGCGAAAGAGGGAATGAAAGAAGGAAAGAAGGAAGGGATGAAGGAAAGGAGGTCGGTGTCAGTTAAAAAGAAGAGAGAGAGAGAGAGAGAGAGAGAGAGAGAGAGAGAGAGAGAGAGAGAGAGAGAGAGAGAGAGAGAGAGAGAGAGAGAGAGAGAGAGAGAGAGAGAGAGAGAGAGAGAGAGAGAGAGAGAGAGAGAGCAAAGAGGAGATAGAAAGGCGAGAATGGCTGGGACAGGAGAATGATAGCAGGAGGAAGAGGAGGAGGAGGAGGAGGAGGAGGAGGAGGAGGAGGAGGAGGAGGAGGAGGAGGAGGAGGAGGAGGAGGAGGAGAGGGAAGAATACACACTCTATATTTACAATGATAATTCTCTTTCCTCCTGGTTATTTCAAGTTTGTTTGTGTTTCATTCATCCCTCTCTTCTCTGTGTGTGTGTGTGTGTGTGTGTGTGTGTGTGTGTGTGTGTGTGTGTGTGTGTGTGTGTGTGTGAGAGAGAGAGAGAGAGAGAGAGAGAGAGAGAGAGAGAGAGAGAGAGAGAGAGAGAATCTTATTTAATTCTTTATATTTTGCTATTCCATCATTCGTCATCCTTTATGTATTTTTCTCATTCTGTTTTCATTCTTGATTGTTTCTCTCTCTCTCTCTCTCTCTCTCTCTCTCTCTCTCTCTCTCTCTCTCTCTCTCTCTCTCTCTCTCTCAAGAAACGCTGAGTTGAAACACTCTTAACTAATCCTCTTACTGGTGTCCTTTTTCCGTTTTCTTTCTCTTCCCTTCTTGTACTCTCTCTCTCTCTCTCTCTCTCTCTCTCTCTCTCTCTCTCTCTCTCTCTCTCTCTCTCTCACACTCTTTATTCACTTTTTTATTCCTTCCGCTTTCAGAATCTCATATTTTTAACATTTTTCTTCTTTTCAGTCTCTTCCTCGTCCTCGTCCTCCTCCTCTTCCTCTTCCTCCTCCTCCTCTTTTTTATTTTCCTTCTTCTTCATCGTTATCTCTCTTTTTTATGAGCTTTCCTTTTTTAGCATTTTCATCTCCATTCCTTCTTTGTTCCTTCATTCCGTTGTTGCATTTCATCTTGTTATTATCTTTTCCTGTGCTATAAGTTTTCTTTAAGTTTGCGCTTCAATCTCGTGTAAAGAGAATGGGATGTCAGTTCTATGCGTGCCTCATATTATTTGCTTTGTTGTTTTTGAAGTTTATGTTTATATACGTGTTTTTTTTTCCTTATTTCACTTTTTGTCTATAAGTTTCTTTGTCGTTGTTGTTTTACAAATCTTTTTTAATTTCTTCGTTTTCTTTTCTAACTTTGCCTTGCTTTCTCTTCTCTCTTGTTTTTTCTTTTATCTTTTTTTTATTTCCATTTTTACTTTTTACTATTCCTTGATTTTTTTCTATTTAAAAAAAACTTGCATTTGTGTTTCATCTGCCTGACTAAGAATCTCTCTCTCTCTCTCTCTCTCTCTCTCTCTCTCTCTCTCTCTCTCTCTCTCTCTCTCTCTCTCTCTCTCATTATGTCACGTATCTTTCGTTTTTTTCGCTCTCTCTTTTCGTATTAATTCAACATATTAACTATTTTCCTTCTTTCCTTCTAGATTTACCTCCTACTCTTCTATCTTCTCTTGTTCTTTCTCTTCTACCTCTTCTTCTTCCTCTTCTACCTCTTCTTCTTCCTCTTCCTCCTCCTCCTCCTCCTCCTCCTCCTCCTCCTCCTCCTCTTCCTCCTCCTCCTCTTCCTCCTTCCCATTATTAGCAGTAACGCAGAATCACGCTAAAAGAACCAACAAATGAGGTAATGGAATATCTTTTAGAAGAAGTGGAGAATGAAGTCAGAGAAATGTGTGTGTGTGTGTGTGTGTGTGTGTGTGTGTGTGTGTGTGTGTGTGTGTGTGTGTGTGTGTGTGTGTGTGTGTGTGTGTGTGTGTGTGTGTGTTACAATTCTTTTCTTTCTTTCTTTCTTTACTTCCGTGTCTGTGTATGTGTGTACTTTTTATGCCCCTTAGATATGTCAGTCTATTAATCTGTGTCTGTCTGTTGTCCTGTTTTTTTTTCTGTTTATCTGTCTATCTGTTTGCCTCTTTGTCTGTCTGTATTTGATTATCTATGTTTTCTCTCTCTCTCTCTCTCTCTCTCTCTCTCTCTCTCTCTCTCTCTCTGTCTCTCTCTGTTTATTAATTATTGTTTCTTAGTCTTCTTATGTGTGTCCATCTCTCTCTCTCTCTCTCTCTCTCTCTCTCTCTCTCTCTCTCTCTCTCTCTCTCTCTCTCTCATTCAGACTTACGCAGCAGCAGAAGACCCAGACAAGTGTCGCAGTGGAGGCCATCATCTTAGAATTTCTTTCCTTTATGGCTTTGTGACCTCGCGGCTTCACGCTAAAGCCTCCTCGATGTTCACAAAATTCCTAGCATGACTCAATGTTTCCTCATGATGTCTGAAGTCTGCTCGGTATTTTCATTACTAGAGCTTTCCACGTGGCTGCTTATACAAGCCTGCCTCTCAACATTCCTCACATTATATTGAATGTTCCTAAAAATGAAGTTTGAGGATTTGCATTTGATTTTTGGGATGTATTGCTCGTTTTTGATAATTTATTAATTATTAAACACACTTTCTAAAAATTACATAGGAAACCTGCAGTTCCAGTGGGTTTTTTTTTCTAACATCTTGTTGCCCTTGGCAGTGTTCCCT
>NC_059297.1:24691689-24696689 GCF_017591435.1 Portunus trituberculatus
TGTTACCACTAAGGGATGATGATGATGATGATGATGATGATGATGATGATGATGATGATGATGGTGGTGGTGGTGGTGGTGGTGGTGGTGGTGATGAAGGTGGTGTTGGACAGTATGGATGATAACAATTATTATGATGAATATGATGATGAAGATGGTAGTGGTGGTGATGAGATGTCGATGATAGTAATAATGATAATGACGATGATGAAGACACACAGCACAAACACCGTGCTGTGCCAGTAACCATTTGAAAGTTGAAGATTAGAATTCACTCATTCCCTGACGTGACCTCTTTGCCGCCTAGCGTGACGTCATCAGGACCAGCAATCTCTCAGTGTCCGGTGCAGGGCAGTGATTAATGGCTTCATTTAAACCTCGATGAGTTAGATGCTGGGGAGGCAGAGTGCCCCTCACAGCCTGCCTCATACCGTCCACTGTCTGGGATATAGAGTGGCTCTGACCAAGTGGCCTCATAAATATACGTCATGCTCCTCATCCTGGCTTGAAAAGATGCATCCCATTTTACTCAGGGACAGAAAGAGATCAGTTTTGGCACTTAAATTAGTAAAGAGAATAAGAAAGAGAACGAAACTATACAATCATGAAGTAAATGTGATATTGAGAGGAAGTCAGAGAAGAGGCAGTGCGTGCAGACACCGCAACGCTAGAATGTGTGTGTGTGTGTGTGAGAATCTCCCTGAAGTATAAAACGGTGAGAGGGAATTACAGAAAGGCAGAGATGGTTTCCTTCACGGCGGGCCATTCTGTGAATTCCAAAGTTGAAATGTCAAAGGTAAAAGTGGTATAAATGAAGTGATGGCATCAACCTGATAACTTCCAATACAAGTCCGGCTAAAAGAACACCATTCAGTCTTTTTTTCTTAAAAGGGTCAACAAACCGGTTAATTATACTGAAACGATTGGGTGGCAACTGGCGAACCATTAAATTGTCTTTATATGACCTCATTTGTGAACACTGACTTTCGGAATGGAAATCAGATTCCTACATATATATCGTTCACACACAAAGAAACCAATAGAAGGATACGAGAAAGAAACAAGATGAACCAGCGCCCTCACAAAGAAAAGTAATCCTTTCCAGAGCCGTCATATTATCTCCTACCGTTGAGAAAGTCATATTTCAAAGAGAGAAAAGAAAAAGACAACGTAATGTGGACAGGGCACAGCTGAATATCTTACTATACTTGATGGTATTACGAGTAGGGTAGAAAAAAAAAAAAACCGTCTTCCTACAACAGTGAACACCAACAGCCACACTGAGAAAAAATGAACGGAAAGATCTACTTTCCCTGATGTCACTCCACCACTTTTTTAATTTTTTTATTTATACTATGTGGGCTTTTCACGGTAATTTATGGGCTAAAGGGGATACTTTTTGTGGTACCTCCTATCTCAGAGCCCACCCGCTAGGAAACCGTTGCCCCCAGTGAGGAAGCCCAACCTACACTCGGACCGTGGATAGGATTCGAACCCGTGCGCTTGGAGACCCCTCGGACCCCAAAACACACATGGTTCCACTGTACCACGGCGGCGGCTTTAACTTGAAAAATAATTTCCTGCCATCTCTAGGAGAGCCAAGGAAACACATCAGGTACTGTCATCACAGGCTATTTTTAGACTTTTATCCTCCAGTCTACTGAAAGCTGAATCGTAGAAGCTGATTGCTGATGCATCCTTTGTAGATCAGATGACTTAAACTGATTGAGTCTTACCAAATCAAAAAAGCTTCAAAATGAGGGAAAACGTTAAACAAAACAAAAATTAATGAGGCATGTTACATATCAAAATAGTCCATTTCAACTATATATCGTAGGAAAGTCGGTTCCTTTCGAGTGAGAGGTTAGCTAAACCCTACACAGCTCAATGATTCCAAGACAACACTAGTAACACTTCGAAAAACCTTGTAATCTTAGTCCGAATAGGAATGTAAGACTGACAGAGGGTTAACATGCATGGCTAACCACCATCAATACTATAGTATCCACCTTTATAATACATAAGTACGCCCATCGTTTACTCAGAAGAAGCCATCTAAGATGTCTGTCTTCGTGACTTGTGCTACTTGGAAAGGACCAATTACGACCCACAAGATTTATGTCTGTAGGAATATACATATGTCTATATGTCTACCTGTTCCATCTCTCTCTCTCTCTCTCTCTCTCTCTCTCTCTCTCTCTCTCTCTCTCTCTCTCTCTCTCTCACTCTGCAACACACAAACCCTTTTAACTAACGCTCATACAGCCCCGAACTCCTCATCAGCCAACACACACACACACACACACACACACACACACACACACACACACACACACACACACACACACACACACACACACACACACACACACACACACACACACACACACACACACACACAGACAGGGGGGGTGTATGCGGCGGCGGGCCTCAGCGGGGTTCGCCATCCAGCGTTACTTTACGACGAACAAACGGAGGCCAAGTCTCATTACCATATCCAAACAGCGTCCAACAGCCGATGATCTACTGTATTGCTTCTCTCTCTTTCTCTCTCTCTCTCTCTCTCTTGCTTTGAATTACGTCATAACCTATTCTATTCTGAGGCTGTGATCGTGTATGGCCTCTCTCTCTCTCTCTCTCTCTCTCTCTCTCTCTCTCTCTCTCTCTCTCTCTCTCTCTCAAAGCGGTGCAATCTACAACACACGATTTCAATTTATTTCCAAATGCTTTCTGCCTCTGACGGAAACCATTTGAAGAGTAAAAAAAAAAAAGAAAAACCACGTGACTGCAGTATTCCCACATGCATTACCTCCTCAACTCTTTCTCCTCTTCCTCTTCCTCCTCCTCATCATTCCTGCCTTTGTGTGCGTCCGCCGTCGTAAACCCGCAGCCTCTCTTTCTCTTCCTCTCCTTCTTCTTCTATTGGCGCTCCATTCTTTGCTTTACTATCACCACTCTGCGTTGCAGTGAGTGGTTTCTAGCCGTGTATGGAGTGTTTAACTTGCTCCTACCGCACCACGCCTCGCCTTGCCTCGCCTCGCCACGGAAAGCATGCATGTAGTGTGCCTGGAGTGTATAGAGTCATCGATGTTCGCGGTGGTTGTTCCGGCTTGATCTTGTAGAGTGGCTGGCTTGTGGATTATGGGAGAGAGGGGAGAAGGAACGGGAAAGGGAAAGGAGGGAGAGGGAGAGGGAGAGAAGGAGGATAGGAGAGAGAGAGAGAGAGAGAGAGAGAGAGAGAGAGAGAGAGAGAGAGAGAGAGAGAGAGAGAGAGAGAGAGAGAGAGAGAGAGAGAGAGAGAGAGAGAGAGAGAGAGAGAGAGAGAGAGAGAGAGAGAGAGAGAGAGAGAGAGAGAGAGAGAGAGAGAGAGAGAGACTATATACTTCCTTCAACGTATGAGTATTTCCTAACTTGTTCTTCGAGTGCAATCTCTCTCTCTCTCTGTAAGATGAAGAGCAACAACGTCAATCTTCACACTTTTTTTTTTTAATATTTACAAAAAGATATTAAAAAAAATGGAGAACGGAAAGAAAAATAAGAGAGGAAAAAGAACGAACGCAACAGACTCAACAAATTATAGACATCCGCTTGTTTTAGGCTTAAAGATAAAAACTTAAACACACACACACACACACACACACACACACACACACACACACACACACACACACACACACACACGTCCCATTTCCAACTTTGTACCAAAAATTGATAACCTGCAGCCTTGCATTTTGTGTATGAATAAATGCATACATAAATAAATAGACGGATGATGAACACAACTGAAGCAAACAAATAAATTATGTATGCAAAAAAAAAGCCCATCACAACGGCCCCTCTTTTGGCGATAACCATGAGAGAGAGAGAGAGAGAGAGAGAGAGAGAGAGAGAGAGAGAGAGAGAGAGAGAGAGAGAGAGAGAGAGAGAGAGAGAGAGAGAGAGAGAGAGAGAGAGAGAGAGAGAGAGAGAGAGAGAGAGAGAGAGAGAGAGAGAGAGCTAAATGGTATGAAGAAATCTGATCTTTAATTCATCACAGCTTGAGAATATGAACCGTGACAGGACAGACAACAAAATCACAACAACGATGATAACAACAAGAACAACATCAGCAGCAGCAACAACAACTACATATTACTACAATAACATCACTAACAACAGTAGCGGCACCAAGAGTAACATCAACATTAAGAACAGCAATTACAACAAGAGGAGGAGGAGGAGGAGGAGGAGGAGGAGGAGGAGGAGGAGGAGGAGGAGGAGGAGGAGGAGGAGGAGGAGGAGGAGGAGAAGAAGAAGAAGAAGAAGAAGAAGAAGAAGAAGAAGAAGAAGAAGAGAAGAAGAAGAAGAAGAAGAAGAAGAAGAAGAAGAAGAAGAAGAAGAAGAAGAAGAAGAAGAAGAAGAAGAAGAAGAAGAAGAAGAAGAAGAAATGAGTAGCACCACCACCAACACCAACAATTACAAAAAAAAAAAAAAAAAAAAAAAAAAAAACACAAGATCAACTCAATCACCATCATCATCATCATCATTAACATCATCCTCATTAACTTCTCGTCACCTTCATTCATTAATTTTTATCGTCTATCTTTGCCTCTTACAATTCAACACAGTAAAATCTCTGAGCTTCCATTCTCGTCATCTCTTTCTCTGTTAATTATCATCTAAGAACGCGTGACAAAAAAACTGAACGTGATGCATTTTAGTCATTTTTTTTTTTTTTAGAATATACATCAAGAGCGTCAAAAAAGTAGACACTCAGGTGGTACAGACAGACAGACAGACAGACATGGAGACAGGTGACGTGCAGTGGATGGCTTGTTATCAATAGTCATTAATCATTGTGTTTTACAGTTCACCTGAAGGAAACTTTTCTGTTCAACCTTCTTCTCGACCAACATGAATTATACTGAATATTTCTTCAAGCTTTTCCGGCGAAACTCAAAAGAAGAAACTCGGTTGTCACGCCGCGAGACAGACACAACCTCCGGTAAGAGCTCAAGAAA
>NC_059297.1:24701689-24706689 GCF_017591435.1 Portunus trituberculatus
GGAGATTAAAAATTGAAAGAAGAGGAGATAGAGAAATAAGACAATAATAATAATAATGATGATAAGAGGAGAATGAAGACAAGGGATAAAGGAAGAGAAAGAGGAAGATACAGAGGAAGAGTAAAAGATAGAAAGAAGAGGAGAAAGAATATAATAGAATAATGATAAACAGAAAGATGGAGACAAGGGAGAAAGAGAGAGAAACAGCTGGGGGAGAGAGAGAGAATTAGGTTAAGATGAGGAAGAGGTTTGTGTGGAAGATTAAAAGATAGATCTGTGTGTCTGGCAGGTGTGTGGGGGAGGGGGAGGAAGGTGAGTGAAAGGAGAGGCAGTGAAAGAAGGAGTGAGTAGGTGTGGAGAAGACGTGGCCTGCATGAGAGAGAGAGAAAGAGAGAGAGAAAGAGAGAGAGAGAGAGAGAGAGAGAGAGAGAGAGAGAGAGAGAGAGAGAGAGAGAGAGAGAGCGCAATGTCGGAAAATATGACACTGCAAGAAAAATAATGAAAAAAAAAGATTATCGAAATTAGCAAAGAATAACGAAAGTAATATATAACTGACGTAGGCAATCTCTCTCTCTCTCTCTCTCTCTCTCTCTCTCTGAATTCTAGTCACGCCCTCAGGTTGAATGGTGAAGGGAGGAACACCACTAATTAAAGGCTCGTACAGGTCATTCAAAATATCTGCATTGCGAACACGAGACGGGAAATTTGATATCCAGGATGAAAATTTAAGCACCAAGCATGAAACGTAAATATCACGGCAGAAATTTAAACACCAAGCGGGAAATATGAGTAGAAGGTGGGAAATTTAAACATCAAACTGGAAATATGAACACAATACGACACAACCTTCCAGATAACTATTCCCTCTTCTTCAATGACACTCAACTGTCTCCCTCTTCCATACTGAATATCCTCGGTCTTTCCTTTACTCAGAGTCTAAACTGGAAACTTCACATCTCATCTCTTGCTAAAACAACTTCTATGATGTTAGGCGTTCTGAGGCGTCTCCGTCAGTTTTTTCTCCCTCCAACTGTTAACTCTGTACAAGGGCCTTATCCGTCCTTGTATGGAGTACTTTTCACATATTTGGGGTGGGGGTTTTCACTCATACAGTTTTATTAGATAAGGTGGAAGGAAAAACTCTTCGTCTTAGGAGGACATGGGCTGGTTTGTTTTATATTGTGAGCGCTAACTAATTATTGTAAGTTTCATTGCTTCTTACAGCTTCCCACATTATCTGATGTTATTGTGTTCTAATTTATTCTGTAACACTTAGGCATTTTATTTGACTATTCTCATCAGGTATTAGTGAAGGTTATCTCGGCTTACAAAGATGTTTTTTTTGGTATTACTGCAAAGTTTCACCACAATCAGATACGTGTTCTTTACCCACCTCAAGAGATAGAGCTCCTGATTATGAGTAATTTGAACCCCATATATACTAGGTGCAACCTTTTTGAATGGCGACACAGATTTTTTTTAAATTTAAGCGTGTTTTGGTGTTTGGTGATAGCCGTGACACTAGCCTCCCGCATCAAACCCTGCCGCACACTGATGGTGTCATGCGCTCGCGGCGGCTCGGCGGGCTCCGTGACATACCATTGTCTGAACATGCGCTTAATTGTTTACGCTGATTGGTTCTGTTCTTTGAAACTGAAGCGGCGGCCAATGGAAAAAAAAAAGCATAATTATTTCCACCAATCACGACGGCCCCTGAGGTTGGGTTTAGTTAGGTTAGGTTAGGTTGGGTTAGGTTAGGTTAGATTAGGTTTAGTTAGGTTAGGTTAGGTTGGGTTGGGTTAGGTTAGGTTAGGTTTAGTTAGGTTAGGTTAGGTTGGGTTGGGTTAGGTTAGGTTAGGTTAGGTTAGGTTGGGTTGGGTTGGGTTAGGTTAGGTTGGGTTAGGTTAGGTTAGGTTAGGTTAGGTTAGGTTAGGTTAGGTTGGTTAGGTTGGGTTAGGTTAGGTTAGGTTAGGTTAGGTTAGGTTTAGTTAGGTTAGGTTAGGTTAGGTTAGGTTAGGTTAGGTTAGGTTGGGTTAGGTTAGGTTAGTTAGGTTGGGTTAGGTTAGGTTAGGTTAGGTTGGGTTGGGTTGGGTTAGGTTAGGTTAGGTTGGGTTGGGTTGGGTTAGGTTAGGTTAGGTTGGGTTGGGTTAGGTTGGGTTAGGTTAGGTTAGGGTAGGTTGGGTTAGGTTAGGGTAGGTTAGGTTAGGTTAGGTTAGGTTGGGTTAGGTTAGGGTAGGTTAGGTTAGGTTAGGGTAGGTTGGGTTAGGTTAGGTTAGGTTAGGTTAGGTTAGGTTAGGTTCTGGACAAAACTATTTTTCTGGTAGATTTCGGCTTGTTTTTAATTAATTTACCGGTTGTTTTTTTTATGCAAATCATAATATGTTTCGGGACTGTAAAAAAAAATTGGTTCAAAAACAAGTGGTATTTCAATTAAAAGCAAGCCGAAATCTACCAGAAAAAACTGTTTCGTCCAGAAAGGGCAAGGTGGTGAAACTCTGTAGGTTTACCTTTTTTTTTAAATGTTTTTTGATACTCTAACAAGAATTCTGGATCGTCAATTGTAGGAAAGAAAAAACATTCCTGAGAATCAAACTACGTAGAAGAATATGTGGCCTTGTAAGTAGTTGTAATGGGAAAGAGAGGCGTTTCAGAACTCGGGTTTTAAATGTGAACGCGAATATAATGATACCTGTATATTCCAGTCATTCCTAAATACCTTCATCAGCTTGACCTCCGCTACCAGCTTTAATAACCAGTATCAGTCTAGATAGTTTAGATTTGCTCCTTTCTCTATTTTTATTTCTATTCCTGAAACTAAATATTCTTTCTATTTAATTTTTTTTTTTTTTTGAGGCGTCACGTAAGTTGTTTTTTTTCCGCTCTTTTATGTTATTTGTGTGAATTTTTACAGAAACTCATTATCTTACTTATTCATTATTATTTTCGTTGACTCGTCTAACATTTTTTTTCTTCATCTCACTTGTGTCACTTGCTTAGACTTTTCTTTTTACATAACCTTTACATTACCATTATGAATTCATTATTTGTTTTCGATGAGTACTAACATTTTTTTTTTTTGCCTGTCCTGTGCCATTTGAATACTTTTCTTTCCTATTGCTTTAATTACATCCCCGTGTGAATGTCGTCATGAAAGTCTTATTTCAAATTGATTCCTTATTTATTTTGATGATTCACTTCAGCATTATTTTTCTTTTACTTTCCCTGTGTGTGAGTTGCAGGAGGAATGACGCAACGAGTTCTTTATCTTGCAGGTGACGAAAGTTGGTTCCCACAGGCTTCAGCTTCTACTCTAATACATCACTCACCCACCACGAGACGTTTCCACCCCGAGACTGTCTGGCTGCGTCATCTGCTCCTGATTAAGACTGCAACCCGGATCACGATCACGCTGAGTGCTTCAGTGTGTGACCAAGAGCGGAAACGTCTCCACAAAACAATATCACTGAACTACTGTGGATACTATTCTGAAACACTTCCGAGCCACACCTCTACTATATCAAAAGGCTATAGTTGTTAGTTACTCGGGTTTTTAAGGGTATTTTTCCTTATGGTTTACTTTAGACCAACAAGATTTCTGCATTTCTAACAGGCAAAAAACACTTGAGAAATCGACTCAGTGGCCTTTAAAAATAGTCATGGTGAGGAAGCAAAGCGTTTCTAAAAACACACAGTAAAATTAGTTATTGTCCCTTTAAATAACTAAGAAGATATAGATTTTTTAATAAAATTGGCCTGTATCACTTTATTGTAATTAAAGAAAATGCATACCTATTAACAAAACATGCCCTTGTCTCTTTAAACAAATGCACTTAAATAATAAAACATGTAACTAATAAAACAAGCCTCCATTAAACAGTTGGAAAATAAAAATCATAATTTTAAAAAGTGTTCCTTTAAATAACATTTAAATAAACATATGTATTAATTGCCATGAAAATAAGTCCGTGTTCATTTCAACATCCACATCTGACTAAAAATAACATTCGATAAGCCCTCAAACAGCTGTATTTCATTAACTCCATGCTTTCGCCCTGCCTTTCCCTTTTATCCGCAGCATGCATGCATATGACTTTTTACTTATGTTGTCGCTATTCCATCCAACACCCAATGCAAGAGTAAACCAGTATTCATTGTCTTTCATCCGTTTCACTTGTAGACTAGAGCTCCATACCTGCTTATGCATTTCACGCTACTTAGCATTTGAATTTATTAAAGAGAAAAGTCTTCTCTAGTTTTGGCTAAACCTCGTAATCCAGTCTTAAGCCAGTGCCTTCTTAGACACAAAAATCAGGTAGATCAATGATTTAATGTATTCGGGTTTCTTAAATTGCGACAAAGAGCGCTTTTCATCAACGTTCATCATCTCAAGTGGTGAGATGATGCATACGTTGTTTCAGCATTCTTAATGAGCTAAAGCTGACAGGCTGACTTCTCCACTGTTTGTGAGGGGGACACTCGCCTCTCTAGCATGAGGCCTCAGTGCCAAACTTAGTCTCTGGATGCTGTAATATTAGTCATGTTCGTTGTCGAGGAAAATTTCCTTTGTTTAATGCTGTGTCCCATTACTTATTTGGAAGTAGTTGCTGCTTGTCAAAAGGTATAGCGAAGCACGTGCACTCAACATAGCACTAAGCACTGTATGTAGCCCTTCTTGTCTTCCACTATTCCTCAGATATCAGCAGCCTCTCTCTTACTTACCTATCCTCAGCGCGTCTCAGCTTCATCCTGCAGCGGAAGCAGCTTAGTTACAGATTAGCTGTAAGCTGGCGCAAGGCATTGTGGTCAACATGAGCTTTACCGCGCTTAAAGCAAACCTCAGACGCCACTCCTGCTTCATGTGCGTGCCGCCGCCGCCACATTCGTGAACCCGCAGATCTATGTGACGGTAAGGTCATTTGATAATACAGTTCCCGTTAACAGTACAAGGTTTCATATATTTCTGTTAACTATGTTCAAAATCAATTCTGTTTCGAGTGTTC
>NC_059297.1:24714189-24731689 GCF_017591435.1 Portunus trituberculatus
GATTTTATTTCCATTAGGTAGAGTCTATGGAGCTCAGAAAATTAATGGCTAGAGTCTTTATTACTTTAATACACGCAAATTACTGAAACTATATAATATCACCATATAGTAAGGAGAATAAATATGAAAACGTGTCATGGTACTGAAAGGGGTTAAATAAACAAACGATAAATAAATAGATAAGCAAACATATGAAACAATGAATAGTGTAAGACAAAAGAAACTACATTAACTTGAGATACAGAAGAAAATAAAAGGAGAAATAACACTCACTCTCATCACATCTTCAGGAAAACCTTGTTGGCTAAATTAAATCATATCCTTTTCGACGGAACCTGGAAAGAGAGAAAGAGAAAAAGAATGAGCGGTCCGCACTGCTTGGGAATGTTGATTGGTGATGTTAGTGGTGGTGATGGTGGTGATGGTGGTGGTAGTGGTGTTAGTGTTACCAGTTGAAACAGTATGCATTAATAGTTATTGTTGTGTCGTTGTTGTTGTTGTTGTTGTTGTTGTTGTTGTTAATAATATTATTATTATTATTATTATTATTATTATTATTCAGCAGCAGCAGCAGCAGCAGCAGCAGCATAATGTCGTTTATAAAGCTAGAACTGTTACTACTGCTGCTGCTATTGTTGTTGCCGTTCCCGTCCATCAACCAACCATCTAATAATAACAATCACAAAACAGACCTCGCCCTGTGTCCTGCTTCACCTTGAACACCAGGAGGAGGAGGAGGAGGAGGAGGAGGAGGAGGAGGATCTTTCCCCGTCACACATCCCACGCCCCGCAGGTAAGGTTGGGCTATCAGGCAAATATTAGATGATTATTAAGTTCTTTGTGGAAGCGTGAAGGCTGAGGCTGGCGAGAGAGAGAGAGAGAGAGAGAGAGAGAGAGAGAGAGAGAGAGAGAGAGAGAGAGAGAGAGAGAGAGAGAGAGAGAGAGAGAGAGAGAGAGAGAGAGAGAGAGAGAGAGAGAGAGAGAGAGAGAGAGAGAGAGAGAGAGAGAGAGAGAGAGAGAGAGAGAGAGAGAGAGAGAGAGAGAGAGAGAGAGAATTTGTGCGTGCAAAAGTTTCTTGCAGCCTGAGATTCTGTGGACTTGGTGCAGGAAACGTGGAGGCATAAGGAAGAGGGAGAGGGAGAGGGGGAGAGGAGGAAGAGGGATAGAGAGAGGGAGAGGGATAGGGATGGGGAGAGGGAGAGAGAGGGAGAGAGAGAGATGAGATGAGATGAGATGAGATGAGATGAGATGAGATGAGACGAGGGACAAAGAAAAAAAAAGATACGAAAAGAAGTAAAAAGAAAAAAAAAGCAGTGACGTAGCAGTGAATGTTGTTGTTGTTGTTGTTCTTGTTGTTACGGATTCAACATTACTAGAGAAAACACACTTATCGTAACAATTCCTAAAAAAAAAAATGAATTAAATAAATATAAAAAACGTGAGACACCCTGTAGAGATATTTTCTTGGAAGGACGTAGAACCGAGGTGCGCAGGTGTCATTAGATTAAAGCAGAGATTATCACTGTCGAGGAGGAGGCGAAGGAGAAGGAGGAATACAAAGGAAAGAACTGACAGGAACAGCCTTAATGGACCTAACGAGCCTGCCTGTGTTACTATGCTACCACTGTAGATTCTATGAGCTAAAGGCAAAAGGATAACAGGTTCTAGGAAGGAAAACAAGAAAACATACAGAAGGAATGAAGTCAAAGATGTGATAAGAAAGGCTGAAAGAGAAATGTTACTATCTATTGTAGTACACAGAAATAGGAGGAAGGAGAAGGAGAAGAGGGAGAAAAAGAAAGTGAAAGACGAAGAGAAGGAGAAAGAGGAGGAGGATACAGAGGAGGGTTAGAGAGATTCACGTTTACTGCTGAAATCAATAAACCGTATGAATACTAAACAAATTTTCATCTCATCAAAACAACAGAACGATGGGACGCTAAATTTCGCGAATCATATCTAAGACTTGACATTTCGAGCTGTAGCAATCGGCTGTGACTTGGACTGAAAAAAAAAAAATTCAGATAAACAAAGAAGCAAGACGGGAATATAACACAAGGGTTAAAAGTTACATCCCTTGAGACACAAACATAACATACATTATTCACGGAAAACATTATATTACTCCCCTGATGCTAACTATATAAAGTAGAAAAAAGAAAGAAAAAAGAGTGACGATGAAAAATAAATAGGAAGTAAAGATTGACGCAGTGATAAAAAGCAAAACAAAAGAATGAAAAAAAGAGAAATAAAGAGCGGTATTTTAATTTGTGGATTGGCAAAGCGTGACACAATGATGAATGGACCGGAAAGAAAATGGCGTACTGATAAATGGAATAGAGTTAAATGAGCGACGCACTGATCATTGATTAAAAAGTAGAGAAAAATCTACTATTGAATATACTGAAGGAAAAAAAAGAATAAGGGTACTAATGAATGGAGTACAGCAAAAGAACCGACGTAATGATAAAAAGATTGAAAAAAAAAGAAAAAAAAAAAGAAAATAACGAATGGAGTTAGGGATGAACAAATAGATAGCAGTTAAGTAATACAATACGACCCTTACATGCGCCACTGACAAGATCCCTTTTCCTCTCAATAAAAATTCTCCTGGCACATCGAAAACAAATGCCAGGAAGGAAAGTAGAGAATGCTGGATTAATCTACTCACGCAGCATCGAGGGTTTCAAGGAAGCGTCGATAAAAATAATTCCTGAATCAATGTCGCTAAAGGAGAGGGAGTCATCTTTCACAGAGACCCATGCTAGTGATCAGTGAAGTGGTGAGTGAAGTGATATTACTCTTGAAAGTTTTTCGCGTGGGATTGAAAAGCTTCATCACAGCGGGAAAATGTATCAGTAGGAGGATAACAACCACTCTCACCAGAGAAATGTTACTGCATGTTGATGACAAGGGAGGGTCAAGACACTTTAAGAACTAGGCTGGCTTTTTTTCTCTTTTTCATTATTCAACTAATTATTTGGATTTTTGTTACCGGCAAGTCAAGCAATTCTCGACTTTTTCTATTTTCTTCAATTATTCTTGTCCTGAGGCAGAAAGGGTTGATCAGCACAACTCTCCATCATGGAACTAACCGAGAGATGGGCAGAAATAAAACACGCTCTTAAGATTTCTAACACACCAAGAGAAAAATAAAAATATCCAAGCAAAGATTACCATTAATCACTCAACATCAGGATATACAATACAGATATATCTTACTGGTTAAAGATCCCGGTTATGGGTAAAAGATAATAATCAATAAATAAAAATATATTAGTAAATTAAAATAATAAATAAAAAAAATCTAATTGTCACTCCCAATAAATAATAAAAGTTCCATTTTAGTTAAATCCGTTTAATCAGTTTTGATTTTGATACTCCTTTTTATAAACAGTTCAGGTGGTAGGAAAGAAGACAGGAACAGACAGATTTGTACGATTTACTTGCAAACGGGAGGAAAAATGAAGTCACCGATCACTTCTCTTACTAATAACGGGAATAAAATGAGGACGGAAGGAGTAGAAAGTCACTCTCAGCGATGTCGTGGGAGAAAGAGACGTTGTTAGAAATCATGCTTGTAACTGAAAGAAGACGTGGATGGTGATACACCTTTGGCAGGACTCAAAAGATTCACCGTAACAGACAAAAACTCTTCTTAGACTGACACAGGCAATGACACCGATAACACTGAGGGAACAAAATTTCCCATTCTTCTACCATAACGGTACTATGAATGGTGATAAGATCTGCTGGAGGGATGGTTCAAGAGGTTTACCACAGCATAGAAGACAGTAACACAGTAAATAATGCTAATGCAGCCTTCGAAGGAAACATTACTAATATGCACATAAAAAAGGAAGATGTGACAAAAAGGATGACAGTGATAACCTTCAGGTCACGAAACACGGACATACTCATAACAAACTGGATATGTGAACAACGATAAAGTGTCTTCATACAGAGAGAGATCGAAGAACATCATTGTCAGTAGAAATGTTAGATGTTACTAAATAATAACAGCGAGAAACACACAATAAAAGCGACAGTCATGAAAAGAAAATACGAATCATAATAAGTATGATTCTTAGCTAAAGGAAAAAAAAAGTAAAATAATGACAAAAATATCAAGAAAATATTATCAGTAAAGGAATATTGTAGACTATTCTGTGAAGTTGATAGACAGATAGACACACACACAACAATAATGATGCTACTAAATAATAACAGCGAGAAAACACAAAAAAGCGCCAGTCATGAAAAGAAAATACGAATTATGATCAACTGAAAAGGATTAAAAAGTGTCATCACAGTACAAAACATAATAAATAGTCAGACGCATTCACTAAATCACAACAAAGACAACATAATAAAAACCTTGTAAGAAAAATATTCACAAGAGCAGTGAGATTGTGGGGGTGATATGAATAGCAGCGCTTTACTATAACAGTGTAACACCGGAGTGGTGCTATACAGGGCGGGCAGAAAAGACAAGCCTCTGGACCCTAAATACTGGCATACTTGAGACAGAAAGGGAAGATGGATGGTGATAAATAGAGACAGGAAAGCTTGCCTCGAGCTAGAAAAGAAAATAAAGAATAAACAAAAATATACAAAAAAGAAAATAATACAATAAAGTAAAATAAAAAAATAAATTGAATAAAGACACGATAGACTCCATTAGGACTATAGGCCTGGTGGCGGCTGGGTAGAGGAAAAAAAAAGTTAAGGCCTTTGATGATGGCCATAATTAAGCTGTAGGAGGGGAGAAGATTTAAAGCCTCCACCACCGTCTAATTGTGTTATGATGAATTTTTGGAAATGCCTGAAACTGATGAGAGGAAATAGTTTAATGTAGAAGAAAAGGCGCTAATGGCTTGACCCGAATGAAAAAAAAGTAACGAGGGAAAACAATGCCCGGAACTATCTAAAGATGCATGCCACGGGTCTCATTTTTTACCTATTGAAAGTTTTAATCATTCTGTTAGTTTTTCCCTCGCCATGATTTAGACTCGGAGAACGGAGTACGCATGATGTCGAACAATTTGTTTCATGAGAGATGTTTAAAGGTATAAATATCTTTTGACGATCTTTAATGGCAAGGAAATCCCAATAATGGTTCCTTTTCCTGCTTGTTGCTTAAGGCGAGTACAATAGCACAAGTGTCATCAGTGAAGGCCAGACACACGAGCCTTGGGTGCTCTGCTCCTCGTCTGACGATGCCAAGAACGAGAAGAAAAGGATGACAAAGAACACCAAACGGCAGCAGACTCGTATCCCGTTTATTTGGTATCGCTGTTCCTACATTTCTCGTAAATAAACAGAGCAGCAAACAAAAAAATTGTTCGCAGATGAAAACAATACAGGAAAGAAGGCAAAGCTGAGAGTGAACCATTAAACCAATAATAACATTTCCAAGAAAAATGCACGTGAGTATATGAAAATACTTTTATAGGGAATGAACTCCAGCATGTATTTGCAAGCTGAACGTGTGAGATATGAAGTAAAACAAACAAATAATAAAACAAATAACAAGTGGCAGATAAAACCTAATCTAAACAGAACAGCGAAATGTTCTAAACGTCACGTCGCGGCCGCCACTGCAGGTCGTGTTACTGAATGCACGCACGTTACAAAACAACGAGCATGTTAGGAAAGCGAGAAACAATTGAACAAATGACTGGAGGTTAAAGATATCAGGAGTACTGATATTATTCTTTGAGCGTGATACAAGACCACACACACAAAAAATAGGAACCTGCAAAAACAAACAAATAAAGATCATACCTACACGCGGCAATCCCAGTACAAAACCTGTTTCCTGAAAGAATCATTGCTACAACTGAAGTTCTACCCACAATCCACCAATGTCACCTGAAAGACCAACCTTAATCTTGGATGAAGTAAGTGCCACGACCCTGGATGACGAGAATCTTAAGTAAGACAATGAAAGACGAGACTGAGGTGGGCGGGGAACGAGATGGTCTTTGGCATATGAAAATAGAAAGGTGTACATGACAAAACAAGAAAAAAAATCAGTGAAGGGAAAGTACATATTCGTATTTTTACTAGTGTGTGTGTATGTGTGTGTGTGTGTGTGTGTGTGTGTGTGTGTGTGTGTGTGTGTGTGTGTGTGTGTGTCGCGTGTGGTCACCCAGCCAGTCTTCCCTATTACGAAGCGAGCTCAGAGCTCATAGACCGATCTTCGGGTAGGACTGAGGCCACATCAGCACACAACACACAACACACACCGGGAAAGCGAGGCCACAACCCCTCGAGTTACATCCCGTACCTATTTACTGCTAGGTGAACAGGGGCCACACATTAAGAGGCTTGCCCATTTGCCTCGCCGCTTACCGGGACTCGAACCTGGGCCTCTCGATTGTGAGTCGAGCGTGCTAACCACTACACTACGCGGTGTGTGTGTGTGTGTGTGTGTGTGTGTGTGTGTGTGTGTGTGTGTGTGTGTGTGTGTGTGTGTGTGTGTGTGTGTGTGTGTGTGTGTGTGTGTGTGTGTGTGTGTTAACTCCCAAGAATAACCAATGAGATGAGTTACTATCCCCTTTCTCCCCTCTGTAGCCTCCCCTCCGTTTTCTTTCCCTGCCATGATGCTAAGCCCCTCCCGTGCTGAGTCACACCCCTTTCCCTCAGTCACCCCCATCCATCTCCCGTACTCCCTGTTCTTCTCCTCCCGGACCATAAGGGTGATAGTTCCAAGGGCCGGTGATAGATGATCGCCACTAATGACCCTCTATCGACCTGCTGACCTGACCTCCTTCTACACCGCCGCCTCTCCTCGCTATCTATCATCTGTATCTACTAAGCAGCTTCATAATATATATATATATATATATATATATATATATATATATATATATATATATATATATATATATATATATATATATATATCCGAGGTCATATTTTATTCTCTCTCTCTCTCTCTCTCTCTCTCTCTCTCTCTCTCTCTCTCTCTCTCTCTCTCTCTCTACAAACTTTATTACTCATCTGTTCACTTTGTCTTTGTAACTACTTTGAATCATAGTTTTTTTTGTGTGGTTTCTTTTTCTTTGTTATCCATTCAGTTTTTCTCCTTTTCTTCCTTACGTTTTTAATGGAATTTGGTGTTGACTTTATGAGCCTGATGATGATCCGGGGGTGAGAAAAAAGATTATTCTTGGCATTTTCTAAGTTTCTTTTTTGTGAACTCTGTCCATAAATCATCTGATAATTCTGGTAGAAAAACACACTACGTATAAGTTTTCTTTCTTTATTCGTCTACCTATTCATTTATCAATCTTGCTACCTACCTATCTATTCATTTATCTATCTATCCCCATCAATTCACCCTTCCACTTATACATCTATCTATCTATCTATTTATGCATATAAGTATCTATCTATCCACCACATTTTCATTCTCTCTCTCTCTCTCTCTCTCTCTCTCTCTCTCTCTCTCTCTCTCTCTCTCTCTCTCTATTTTCCCTGCCTCTCTTCCCCTATCTGCCTGTCTCTACCCTATCTATCTCACGCGGCAGTCACACACAGAGGAGAAAGTAGCAATTTCTTTTCCGGGACAAAATTGAAAAAAGGACCAAATTAATTATTGAAGACACAGAACTGCTGCCAGATGATGGAGTGGAGGGAGAGGAGGAGGGAGGGAATGGGGGAGAGCATTAGAAGGCGAGGGAAAAAACTAACAGCGAAGAAAAAGAGAAAGGGATGGAGAAGGAAGCGGAGGCAGTGGAGTAAAAAAAAAAAAATCGAGATGGAAAACACGAGAGAGAGAGAGAGAGAGAGAGAGAGAGAGAGAGAGAGAGAGAGAGAGAGAGAGAGAGAGAGAGAGAGAGAGAGAGAGAGAGAGAGAGAGAGAGAGAGAGAGAGAGAGAGAGAGAGACCTTCCTTAGACTATCGGCAAAACGCTAAAATTATCGCTAACTCGGGACATTATCAGCGCTTTATTGCTGAGTTTAGGAAAAAAATAATAATAATACGCTGACAAAGAGGAAATTTTCACACCGCGCACCATCTCAATATCGCACGACTGATCTTGTTCTTGTTTTCTTTTATCTCTCCTTTCGTGTTCAATAGCGCATCGAAAAAATGGAGCTCTTGTGGAGAAAGAGAAAAACAATGTTGGAAAATAATAAGAAAGAAAAAAAAAAAGAAAAACAGAAAAAGTCCCACTAAAACAATATGATTTTTTCATTTTATCTTTTCTATGTATTTTCTATTCAGTAGGCCTATATTTGGAGCTCTGGGTGGTCGGGCTGGATACTTGGGTGGCGTAGGCCCGATGTTTTTTTTTTTTTATCTATTTTTCTTTTTGGTTAAGGATGGCTTCCTCGGTCTTCCCTAAGCACCGCCACAACACACGGCTGATGGGCAACATGTGGGTCATTTTCGCCCACTCGACGATTGTGGAAAATTTGGTGTGAATCGAGCGCAAGTCATTCGGCACACTAATGTCATGTGCTGTCTGCTCATCCAAAGTCTCTCACATAATGAGTAATAACAAGATTAAATATGCCGGAATTCAGTATAAATTTTGGCTGCTGCTTCCCTCTCAGCTCCCACATAAGTAGATAAATCGTGTTCCAGATACCCACAGATTTTTTAAACTCGTTCAGATAATAAATAATAATAATAATAATAAAAAAAAAATACATATGCTACTATTTCATTGTGACACATTTATTGAGTCTGCTAAGTTTAGATCCAATGTGAAGGAACATTATTGTTGAATAAAGGAATACACTTAATATAATAATTCTGCATGCCATCTCCATTGCATTTCAGAGACTAGTTGAAGTGACACAGGTTTCTAAGCGTGTTCCTATGGTTCCACATTATCATCAGAAGAAACACTCCTCCTGAGAACCCCCTAATTATTTGTCACCTTTAGAAAAAAATCAAGGTGAGACAGCAAAGCGTTTCAGAATACAAGTCAAAGTCGCATTCCTTTTGAAAGTCTTACTATATTTATCCGGTTTCAGAAAGCGGCGATCAACCGTTTGTAGACCTGAGTGACTCTTCTAATTACTACAAAAGGAAAATAGAAAGAGGTCACGTTATATTATCAAAGGTAGCGATGATATTAAAGGTAATCCTCTACTATACTCCTCACTGGCCTACAGTTCAACAGTTCTTACCACAGATAGATGGAAGATTATGCAAGTGTCCATATCCAAGTCACAGGTTTGTGCAATAATAACTCAAATGACTTATGCATCTGGAGTCGATGCTCTATTTTCCGATATGTTCTAGTACATTTTCCGGAAGCCTTGACTTTCACTTGCCTTCATTTCATGCCTGACGCCAACCATTTGATCCGCTCACACAGCCCTCTGCATCCCACCGCTGTCACCAATTATTATGACCACTATCCCGTGACTAATGTTTTGTGTTTCATTTATTATGAACTGTGGACTGAGTGAGCAGTGATGGATACCACTTTGAGGTGGTGACGAGAATGAGGATGAAGGGAGAGGTGGATGGTGTTCATGGGTGATGCGATAAGATGAGTGGTCAAGAGTTGTGACGAGTGGTAATGGTGACGACAGGGGATGATGATTAATAGTTGAGGGAATGGGAATGAGATAATGGTCCCTCATGGTTGGTGACATGTGTGGCAGTGAATGATTACAAGAAGAACAAAATAATAATAATAATAATAATAATAATAATAATAATAATAATAATAATAATAAGAAGAAGAAGAAGAAGAAGAAGAAGAAGGAGAAGAAGAAGAAGAAGAAGAAGAAGAAGAAGAAGAAGAAGAACAACAACAACAACAACAACAACAACAACAACAACAAAAAAAGAAGAAAGAAGAAAATAGATACACTTTTCTAATGGTTATATATAAAAATGAGTTTGCACCGAGGACACAAAAATATCATGAAATAAGTAAAACGAGAGAAACATAAATGGGATTGCCACAGGAAGAGCACTTGCATATTCATTAATGCATCTATTCATCATTCATAAAAGTAATGAGGATAAGGAAAAACATGTTTATTAATACACATAAATTCAGAAGCTTCATTACGTATTCATAACGAAACAAAATTCTGCAAAATGTGAAATCCGATCGTGTGTGTGTGTGTGTGTGTGTGTGTGTGTGTGTGTGTGTGTGTGTGTGTGTGTGTGTGTGTGTGTGTGTCTAAGTGTGTTTGTATTACGTGAGTGTGGCGAACAACAAGTGCACGTTGTAAGTAGTTGTAGCAGCAGCAGCAGCAGCAGCAGCAGCAGCAGCAGCAGTAGTAGTAGTAGTAGTAGTAGTAGTAGTAGTAGCAGTAGCAGTAGCAGTAGCAGTAGCAGTAGTAGTGGTAGTGGTAGTGGTAGTGGTAGTGGTGTTGTTGTCATTGTCACTGTCGTCGTGTTCTTTGTTGTCGAGGTCGTCTTTATTGATGTAGTCGTCTTTGTTTAATTAGAGGTAGCCAAATGGTCGTGTTACATTTTTTACCCTTTTGGTTTTGGCACTGATGATAGTGACAACAGTACCAGGAACACCAATAACAAAAACAAGTAACAACGCGGAAGTAGTGGCGATTGTAATAGCAGAGGCGGTGGTAGTGGCAGTGACACGAGCAGTACTATCGTTAGATATTTTTATAAGGGTGAGGAAGGAAAGGGTCTGTCTCTTATTTTTCCCTTAAGGTCCATAGTTTTGTCTCCTTAATGAGGGTTCATGGCCTCTGTCTCCCACACATACACTTTTATATCTACTCACTAAATTCCTGCCAAAGTGCGTTAAGACAGCAAGATGGGATTTACTCGTTACAGTCCCTGCAAAATTCAAGGAGGACTTAATACCCCAGAAAATAAGGTAAATTGAAAGGAAAAATAATGGTGACGCAATTCTGTGCTTTTACTAGCCCCTCAGCATTTTTTGATCAGCCCCATCATGGAATAAAGCCACTTCATTCCTTGCTTTGGATTCTCAGAGTTAATGAGATAGGCTTATGCTGATGTAAAGCATTATTCTAAAAGACAACAGTGATAACAATAGAAATAATGCATCTTACACTTTAAACATTTCACAGCCTGTATTTTTTTTTTTCTTTTCTCTTTTTATATATATTAGGGAGAACGGTCAAGGCTAACAAAAAATCCTATTAAAACATTCCAAAAATAGAAAAAAGAATATTAAAATATCATTCCAAATATAGAAAAAATATTAACAAAGATAAAATAACCAAACGAAAGGCCGATTTAGCCTTTGTGGTCTTGTGACACTTCTAAAATCATGTTGTAAAGAGGATGAGTTTTAAAGTTC
Organism: Portunus trituberculatus; assembly: GCF_017591435.1. Classification (NCBI taxonomy): domain Eukaryota; kingdom Metazoa; phylum Arthropoda; class Malacostraca; order Decapoda; family Portunidae; genus Portunus; species Portunus trituberculatus. The sequence goes on from NC_059297.1 coordinate 24,725,471, forward strand.
ACTGTAGCTATTTTCTTCGTATTTTATTAATTGATTGAAAGGTGTGTGTGTGTGTGTGTGTGTGTGTGTGTGTGTGTGTGTGTGTGTGTGTGTGTGTGTGTGTGTGTGTGTGTGTGTGTGTGTGTGTGTGTGTGTGTGTGCTTAGCTTAACCCATCAAGTCTATCTTAGTATGAGTGGATGCGACAATAGAGCCACAAGGGCGGGCCAGCGTGTGTCAGGTAGGTGTCACTATGAACAGAACACATCGCTGCACATGGCTAAGCTGTGAATTTGGAATAATGTATATTCAAATTCAACCATCCACGAACTCAGTCACACACACACACACACACACACACACACACACACACACACACACACACACAAACATCTAAAAAATAAACAGAGCAAAAATGTTTAAAGAAATTATACAAATATTCTCTGCACATGTGTAGCAAGTATTTGAGTAACAGAATAAAAAATGAAAATAAACCCAAATTTTTTTTTCAAATAAAGGTTAAAAGAAAACAAGAAATACATGTTATACGATATGCTTTCTACACGACAAACAACTTAAAGATATGACTCGAGGGGATGTATGAAAAAATACATAGGAATGCGTGCCAGCGTGCCATAGTCTTAAGAAAAAAAATGAAAAATAAACAACGTAGACGAGAAGGTAAAGAATATTTAATGCCATGAAGACCTAAAAATTCAGTGAAAATTTCGTGCGCACAAAAATAGAGCTCGACAAACAACAACTCTCAACACACACACACACACACACACACACACACACACACACACACACACACACACACACACGACCCAACCAAGACCACCGGCGTGTGCAATATTTACACTCCATAAACTCAGGCTGGCAACTCGAACTCCCTCCGGGGGTGAAGTTGTCATGTCCTGAGTTATTCCGCCCGATTTTCCGTGCCACTCACCCTCAATAACCAACATGGAGGAGGAGGAGGAGGAGGAGGAGGAGGAGGAGGAGGAGGAGGAGGAGGAGGAGGAGGAGGAGGTACAGTCCCATCAGCACGTATCCCCTGAACCTCCCACCCCGTCCTCCCGCTTCCTTTCATGGCCTCGGCAGCGGGAGTCACAAGGAGCGGGAGGAGAGATGGAAACTGGAAGCTCTGAACGTAAATTTTCAGGGCGAACGGAAGCGCTGGACGTTTGTGTAGGTTATTGGCTCTCCAGACGAAAATTTTTTGGAGCGAGGAGGTGATGAGCGTTGAAACTTCTACTCTGGCTACTACTGCTATACTGCTACTGATGGTAGGGGTTGTGGTGGGGGTAGTGGCGGTTCGTTGTTTTATTTTTATTCTTCAATCCTGAAGTACTGTTACTGTTATTGGTAGTGGTGGAACTTCCGTTATCTCTACAGTAATGATAAAAGCGTAACAATAACACTCATAACGGTAAATCTACTACTATTACTACTACGATTACTTTTATTACTTCTATTTCTACTGTATATATCTAGAGAAATGTGAAGAGTGGATAGTAGGGAAACACAAGCTGATTATTCCACATCAGCTTCCCCTACCACTAACTCTACACTGTTTTTACTACAACTATCACTACTACCGTGAAAGCATCAACACTACTACTACAACTACTACTACGACTACCACTACTACTACTACTACTACAACCACAATAAAGTCAGTAATAACAACGGCCAATCCAAACATTATTTCTCAACCCCAATGTACACAGCGGCAATTAAATAAGTCAATAATGATGGAAATTAAACCCTAAGCCTTTGACAATAAACTCTGCCTTCCACCCAAAAAAATAAACTGATAAACATTAGCTATATCAATACGGAACTGAATAAAATCATGGGCTGTGTATTATGCATGAAAGCAACTAAAAAAAAGATGTAAAAGGTTCTGTGTGATGAAAAGAGAGAGAGAGAGAGAGAGAGAGAGAGAGAGAGAGAGAGAGAGAGAGAGAGAGAGAGAGAGAGAGAGAGAGAGAGAGAGAGAGAGAGAGAGAGAGAGAGAGAGATATGAAAAGATAAACCACCTATTAAATACATTTATCTCATATCTTATTGGAAAAATACCAGAAAAAGCTAGATAAGAAAAAAAAAAAAAAAAAAAAAACAGGAAGCAATGATATAAAGAGAAGAGAATCATGCCAAGCCCAACAACCAATCCAAACACACACACACACACACACACACACACACACACACACACACACACAAAAACAAAAATAAAGCAAAAAAACAAAAAAAAAAACAAAGGCAAGGTCCATCGCGGCGGGTGGAAGAAAGCAGGATATAGAAAACGAAGAATGTGTGGAGGGGAGACTCTCCAAGCCTCGTCAACAACTCTGAGCACGACAGCAAGCGTTCTCCATCAAGTAATGGATCCAATTAGCCGCCAAGAGGTGGCTGGGAGGCAGAGAGGGATGGAGACGCAAGGGGAGGGAGGCAGGGCTGCACGGGCGACATAAGGCGAGAGGATAGGTGAGATGAAGAGGAAGGAGAGTAGTAGGAGGGTAGGACTAGAAGTGGAAGAGAGTGAGAAGGACGTATGAAGTGAATAGGGAGGATGTGGGGCAAAGAGGCAAGGTGAGAATGGATGGTGTAGGAGGAAAAAAGACACGAGAGAGAGAGAGAGAGAGAGAGAGAGAGAGAGAGAGAGAGAGAGAGAGAGAGAGAGAGAGAGAGAGAGAGAGAGAGAGAGAGAGAGAGAGAGAGAGAGAGAGAGAGAGAGAGAGAGAGAGATTACCACATTTTTGTCTTTGATCCTGGCTCCCAAAGTGGCATTCAGTAATTCTTTCACCAAATACCTCCATTCGACAGGTGGCCAGTTGAGGGATTTCAGAAGGGACGAGTATACACTCCATCAGACAAGACTATAAAGAAATAAATGTCTGTTGCCTTGTATGTCTCTACACTCCACTGTCTCTGTTCTAATAAACAGTCTTGGTCTTCCTTATTTTTCTATTTGTATTTATCTGTGTGTTTTTGTCTGCCATACTGGGTTACCATTTGTGTTTTCTCTGTCTATCTCAATGTTCTTGTCTGTCCGTCTGATTGTGTGTGTGTGTGTGTGTGTGTGTCTCTCTCTCTCTCTCTCTTATTCATTGGTCTGCCTCAGTTCTCTTTCCTTTCCCTGGTCTGTAATTTTGTCCAGCTATTATTCCGTGTATTGTCCTCACTGTTCATAACGTGACCTGCCTATATCCGTCCGTATCTCGCAATGACAGCAGCGAATGTTCACCTTTAATTTTTTCCCTGAGCCATGATTTCTCTCGTTTTTCTATCGGTCAGTCCACGTTGTGCTTACAGTATTTCTTTTTTTTACTATATATTCTATTCTCGTTCTAGATCCACCTATGATTAGTTTTTTTTTTTATCATGATTTCCTTCGACTGTTCGTTTGAGAGCAAGGTCATTTTAAGTCAATACAGTTATGAGGCAAATGAAGGTAATGATACAAAATTGATATGAGCCAAGGCTGCTGACGTGAGATATAACTGGCACATTTTACAATTCTTTAAACATCTATACGAAGTTTAATAATTCCTTAATGAAATAGATCTTAATGGATTTGTTGGAGATTTTGTTAATGTGAACAGTGTGAGTGGGCAATGACCGAGCGCGCTGCTGGACAAAGGATGCACCGCCTACCACTCCCTGGAGGAATAAAACGCTCCTTACTTTATTGCTATTTGTTACAGATATACTGCCTGCTCTTCTCTACACGACTGCTACGACTTCTTTAATTCATTGCTTTCCGTTCCATAACCTGATGATGATGATGATGATGATAATGATGGAGATGAGTGGCGTAATAGAGATTACGTCCACGCACACTCTCTCTCTCTCTCTCTCTCTCTCTCTCTCTCTCTCTCTCTCTCTCTCTCTCTCACACACACACACACACACACACACACACACACACACACACACACACACACACACCATGTGATAGGATGAGCATTTGCTTTCATTGATCACTTTAATTAATCATATGAAAGTAATTTGTTAATCAGTGTAGTGCGTTTCCTGCATATTAGATCAGGTTGTACTTATATTGTCTCTCTCTCTCTCTCTCTCTCTCTAAACATTTCTATACTGACCTTCTAGAATTAAACCTCTATTATGTACTCTTCTTTACGTAACAAGTGAGTTCCGTAAATCTTTAAAACAGGACCTCCTCTCTAATCCGTGCAATAATAACACAAAATGATGAGTAGTTAATGGAGAACACGAACCTTGTGGTCTTGTTTGGGGGGTCACACACGGTTATGTCACATTGCCTCACTGAAATTAGAGACGTCACTCGGAGTCTAAGTCCAAAATAGTAAACATTGCTATTGTCTATTGTATATATCTGGGGTTTGTGGGTAACAGGAAGTGACTGTCTGTTGTTCACATCCTGGGTTTGTGGGTACCTGCTGAATAGGATTCTTATTGTGTCTATAGTTCTTTTGTCCAATGACGTGCCACCACCTCTTAACACCACAAGCTGCACCAATGGGAATTTGCTATATGTATTCGTAGGCGGGCACCGCTGGGCAGACAGGTGCACAGAGATCTGTGTGCGCAGTTGAGCCATGGCCACCAGTGACATTAGTTGTAAAGGTTGCGAATTTGATTACTGGGAAATCATCGCTCCTGCGATGCAAGTCAGTGTACAATCGAGAAGAAGACCAGTCAGGACCTTCATCCTTTCATTAAGGTATTGTGAGGAGGGGTATTGGTAGAGGTAGGGCATATTGTGTGTAGCTATAAGAGAACCGGTGTGGGGGGAGGGAAGCTTCCCCAAAGCAAGGATACGGTAGGTTAGGTTTATGTTAGGGTTAGGTTAGTGTTGCAAGGGGTGTCGGGGGCACTGCCCCACCCCGGTTAGGTTGGGTTTTTGTCCTTAGATTTTTGGACCGCCATATCTCGCCTCTTTTGGCTCCCCCCCCAAAAAAAAACCGATTTCCCACGTGCCCCCAAGCTTGTTGGGGGGAAGGGGGATGATAGAAAAGAATATGTAAGGAATTGCTGTTCTATAGATTTACAGTGAGTTCTGTTTCTGATCCCCTCAAGGCCAGCACCATATCCACAGTGAGGTGCAGTGCGAATGATCACTGTCCCACCTCCACAGAACAAACTCACTGAAGCTCCACTCGTGTATTTGTTTCCCTCGGTCAATGTCCACTATTCCACTGAGCTTTAGTGGGCGTCGGATTAGGCGTGAGTAAAACCTGGATCTCAGAATGTGTGTTTCCCCTCAGAGAATAATATTATTTGCCATCGTATGGTTTTGCATTACTCTTTGGTGTATATTCCTTTCTTTATTTCCTTGATTTTATATATTTCTAGTCATTATCCTGTTGTACACATGATTAACTGATTTCTTATGGTTATAGTAGGTATCAAAATTTGTTAATTATATCACTTTTTTGTTGTATTTTGGTGGTTTTACATTTGTAGGTAGAGTTTCTAGAATTATTGCCTGTTATACTATAGAAGTTCACCTATAAAATACAATGTCACTAACCACTCATAAACTCTTAAAAGTACTCTCTCTCATCTCGCTTTGCTTCATTTTCTGGATGTGTTTTCATTTATGACTTTAGGTAACCAAGAAGTAAAAAATATATATATAAAAAAAAAAAATCTTCATATTGTTTCCTACGTTTAAATCTGGTAGTTATTTAATATTCATGTATACAGTGTGTGTGTGTGTGTGTGTGTGTGTGTGTGTGTGTGTGTGTGTGTGTGTGTGTGTGTGTGTGTGTGTGTGTGTGTGTGTGTGTGTGTGTGTGTGTGTGTGTGTGTGTGTGTGTGTGTGTGTGTGTGTGTGTGTGACTGATGAATGAACTGAAATTGAATATAGGATGACAATTAGCAGAGAGAGAGAGAGAGAGAGAGAGAGAGAGAGAGAGAGAGAGAGAGAGAGAGAGAGAGAGAGAGAGAGAGAGAGAGAGAGAGAGAGAGAGAGAGAGAGAGAGAGAGAGAGAGAGAGAGAGAGAGAGAGAGAGAGAGAGAATGCTATCAATGTACGTGGTCCCATGTTGACAAATTACATGTCTTTATTTATGGCCCAACACTGTCTCCCTCCTGTGTTTCCCTGTTTTCCTGTCCTCGTTCCCTCTCCAACTGCTCATTTGTTTCCTGTACGTCAGTGGATGATGAGCAAGGGATAGAGGATTATCAGACACAGACACACACACACACACACACACACACACACACACACACACACACA
>NC_059297.1:24734189-24771689 GCF_017591435.1 Portunus trituberculatus
ATTATAAAGTGTTTGAACTTATCACAAAAAACTTAATATTCCACGGGCATATATCCAAAGCTTTACCACAATACACTGAAATCTCACCAAATCTGCAATCACGTAGCAATACATCACCACACTTCACACAATGGCCACCTTACACAATGGGATCCTTTATATTGCTACTTCCAAGAATATCATATGATAACCACACCTTTATTTCGCCTCCCATGAGTGTTACATCACAATATTCAACAAATCACACTCTAGGCAACACACAAACCTTCATCTCGAGCCCCAGCATCTTGATTTATCCCGTCGAGGAACCAATAGCCTCTTCTTCTTCCTCATTTGCTATTGTCTCTCAATCTTTTCCCTTCAGCATGACAAAAATAATCTGTTTTTTTTCTTTTTCCGTTGATCATACTATAAAAAATACCACTTACTTAACACTATAGTGAAGGTGAAATAGCACATTCTTTCACACTTGGTTACGTTGATCATCTTACTCTGACTATAATGTGTAGGTCATTAAATACGATCCATTATATAAGTGAGCAATTATCAGAGTCGTCCATTATATAAAGAAAAAAAGAGTGATGGGGTAGTCTAGAGAAGATTATATTTCCCCTTAACTAAACTAAAAAAGAGTAAGGTATGGAAATATGTTAAAAAAATAATAATACTGAAGAAAATGCTAACAATAATAGTAACAACACCACCATCAACATCAATAACCACCACCACCACCACGAGTAATATCAAAAAGAACAGCAAAGAACAAGAGCAATCCAACCACCATTACCACCACCAAAACCATAAACCCCCAAAAAATAAATAAATAAATAAAACAATAATAAAACAATCGGAAGAGGGAGAGAAGCCAACCTGAGCCAAGCCAAGCCAATCAGAGCCAAGAAAAACCAGACCCCACAAACAGACAGCCATTACTATTACACCATTACGTCTCAGAACCATTATATAAGTGTCACCAACAGACCTATTCCTGGATGATGACTGAGGCTGAATGGGACGCCTCAGCAGCGCCACCAGGTCATCAAGAGGCTACTCAAGACCCAACGCTTCCCGAGATAAGAAAAAAGGGTAAAATAAGTTCCTACCTTATGTCTCTTACCTCTATCAACACTAGAGAACTAGGAAGGTCGAAGACATTGAAAGAAGGAGGAGGAGGAGGAGGAGGAGGAGGAGGATGGTGAAACTCGCTGATGTGAGGCAGAAAGGAAGACATGGAGACAAGACTTAGAGGTAGCAGTGGCAGAAGGAAATTAGTATAGAAAATAAGCAAGAGAAAATATCTAAAAATGGTTAACGGTGCTTCAAATAAACTGGCAAAACAGAAGGCAAAACAAAAAGGAAATATAAAACAGAAAAAAAAATTAAACATGGGAGTAGAAAAAATCCTAAAATAAATACAAGAGCCTTGTAGATCAGCACGGCAAGAATGAACAGTCCACACCAATAAGAGGATCACAATACAAAAAAAAAAAAAAAAAATGATGAGGATGAGGATGAAAGATCGATTACACACATGAGAAAGAAAAGGATGAGAGGACAGAGACGGACGATGCGGACTGAAAATATTCGATTACGAGAGAGCTGAAGACGGATTTGTAAATATAGATGAAAATGTTGAAGGATAGGAGGTAAGCTCAGCGGTAGTGAAAAGGAGCAATACAATAAAAGATAGAGAGAGAGATAAAAATTAAGATTAAATGCACGCAAAGCTTATGATATGAAACAAGAAAGATAAAACAACTGAAACAAACATAAAGAAATAATATGAAAAGTGATGAAGAAAATACTATTTTGAAAACTGGAAAGACTAAACAAAGAATATTCTGGAGAAGCCTGAATAAGTGATGCGAAACAAAAGAAAAGCGAGAAAGAATTGAATAAAGAATTGAAAAGGTCGACCAAGGAGAGAGAAAACATGGGCTAAATTCTCCATAAAAGCTGAAGGAAACTAAAAATACGGCAACATCGGCTAACTTGCAGAGATGGGAAAAATACTAATGCTGTGAAATTCATGAGAGGTTTGAGGAGAGAAATATGATTAAGGTTTCTAATTGCAACGTGACTTTTACTGGGGAGTTAAAAACTCGAACGCTGCAACCCTGTCAGGGCAATGTCATCAGTGCTGCATCTTGCATTGTGATTAATCCTCTACAAAAATGACGCTATTTAATTCGCAGTTAATGAATCGAATGTAAATTAATTCCATTTGTGGCTAGCTTCTGACAGGAACTTGAGACTGCAATTTGTCACCAGCGTCTTGGTATTGCTTCTCTCTTATCAAGATATGCAAATACGTTTCTGCATTTTGAAAGGAAGTTGAGTTTAGCATGTTTTAAAACTATATATATAAACTTTATTCCTCCAGAGAAAAGTTAACAAAAATTTAGGATAATCTCAGTCATCTGGTAATATCTTCAGCGCTGCGACGAATACAAGAATTTTTCACCTTCCCTTTTCTGACGGCGTTGACGCACGTGCTTCCGCTCCGCCACTCACTAATGACGTCAATGAATGAGACAATGGTGCAGATTTTTGAAGCACCCTTTTCACCTGTGTTTTTATTTTTCAACATTAAAAACCAATATCCTCTATTTCATTCTTTTTTTTATTTCCACCCACTTCTGTCCTTTGTCTGGAATGTATTTTTTTTTTTTTTTTTGCAGCGATCATCAGATTAAAATGTTCCCTTTACTTTGTAGTTTAGAGAATATTATCATTTAATATTTTTAGGGCGTGCTTGGTGGTGGTGGTGGTGGTGGTGGTGACGGTTAGTGATGTCGTTGTTTTAGTAGTGATGTGGTGAAGTTAGTGATTAAGGTATTAGTGGTAGTAATAGCAATGCTGGTGGTGGTCGTACTGTTATACTGCCGTGCAAATGGATTAAAATGTGGTGTTCAAATAATAAGAGAGAAGTACAGACATTGGCAACAATAGGCACTGAATCACAATAAGGAAACTTAATGCAACAAATATATTTTCCTCGCAAATATTTCTTTGCTACAAGAGTTCCATACACAATACTCTTCAAAGGACAAACATCATTCAACATAACATATAATTTTTAGTGTATAATTGACAAGGAACTCCGCCGTCAGCTGAGAGAGAGAGAGAGAGAGAGAGAGAGAGAGAGAGAGAGAGAGAGAGAGAGAGAGAGAGAGAGAGAGAGAATGTGTATGTTTAGGTGGATAGATGTAGGAAAATTGAAGTTAAACTCTTTTATGGCCGCGTGACGGGGAAAGAGAGGGGTGGTGGTGGTGGTGGTGGAGAAGCAGAAAGAGGCGCGGGGGGTTAGGCTTGATAATGTCACACCAGCTGTTACAATGGTGGCTATTACGTCAGGCCTCTTTTACACAGCATTGAGTAACAGAGCTCTTGTTTTTGTTGTTGTTGTTGTTGTTGTTGTTGTTGTGGTGGTGGTGGTGGTGGTGGTAGTGGTGGTCGTGGTAGTGGTTGCCATGTAGTAAAGTTGGTTGTTGTTGTTGCTGTTATTTTTGTCGTCATCGTGGACTTGACGATGGTGGTTGCAGTATTGTGTTGTGAAAAAGGAAGAATTCTTCACAGTAGTGGTGAGGTTGGTGCGAATAATAGTGATGACAGGCAAAAAAAAAAAAAAAAAAAAAAAAAAAAAAAAAAAAAAAAAAGGAATGATGGTGGTGATGGTGGTGGTAAATGTTATATTGGTGACAGTAGTGGTGGTGGTAGTTGTGGTTGTAGTGGTGGCAGCTCCGGTGTTTGATGACGGCAACACTGGTGGTACTGGTGATGGATGCGGTGTGGTGGCGACAGTAGTGGTTGTTACATTCGAACAGTGAACAAAGCGCTGTAAGTGATGGTGGTGGTGATGGTGACGTTAATCATCCTGGTAGTTGAAAAGATGATAAATTTCCCAATAAATTCCATACAAGTTAAAACTGATGCGTACAAAATTAATAACATTCATAAAGGAGAGTAAATGAAACACGGGTAAGAAGCACCGTAGAGTTTTTCAGCGGCGGAAGGAGTAGGCTAGTAGCTGCATGTCATGTTTCCCAGTACATCATTGCTTCTTCCTCTATTATAACTTTTCTGTTTTTTTTATATAAGTATTGTAATAGTCATTATTATTTTCTTTATTCTTATCATCCTTAACATTATTACTATTGTCATTATCATTATTATTATTACTATTGTTGTTATTATCATCATCGTTGTTGTAATGATTATCATTTTTATTATCTATATTATCATTACTATTACTATTACTACTACTGCTACTAATACTACTACTATTATTATTGTTATTATAATTTTTATTATTATTATTATTATTATTATTATTATTATTATTATTATCATTATTATTATTACAAATATTTTCATTATCATTATTGTTTTCTTCTTCTTTTCTTTCCTTCTTCTTCTTCTTCTTCTTCTTCTTCTTCCTCTTATTATTATTATTATTATTATTATTATCATTATTATTATTATTATTATTATTATTATTACCATTATCATTACTATCATTTTTATTATTATTAATGTTGTCATTATTATTTTTGTTGTTGTTGTTGTTATTATTATTTTTATTATTATTATTATTATTATTATTAACATGATCATCATCATCATTACTACTTTTATCATTATCTTATTTTTACTATTATTATTATTATTATTTTTATTATTATTATAATTATCATTATTACTATTAGCATCATTTATCAATATTATAATTATTAACATTATAAACCTAATTATGCCTAGAATAATTTCATCAATTACTAAAACAATATATTTAAAGAAATAAAGAAATACAGAAGGAATGAAAGAAAGAAAGAAAAAAGTCTCAATAACAATAGCAGCAGCAACAGCAGCAGCAGCAGCAGCAGCAACACCTACATACATAAGAAGATGGTCTGGGAGAGTGCGGCGGCAGTCTTGTGGCTGAGGCGAAATATTCCACAAAATGTTTGACGTGCCGGCAATACAGATGAATACAAACAAGTTGAAGGAAAGGACATATGTGTCCTGCGTCACTCCGCCTGCCTGACGTGAACACACAATAGCGTCATGGAATGTCACACGCTGATACATGCACGTCTTGATCCAGAGAGACACAAAGGAATGGTTTCTTTAACGATGTAGTGTACCGATACTATTTCCCTTGTTTTGTTTTCATTTCCTCAACAGTAACTTAAATATCAATATACAAATACCCAAAGTAACAACGAAAGTAGCAATAACAGGAACTTCACCATCATAATCAACAACAGCAATAAAACCAATAGCAACCACAGACGACGTCGCCGCTGCCACCGTCGCCAGCAGCAGCAGCAGCAGCAGCAGAGATATATTATATGCATTGACACCATTTTGACAAAGTGCAGTCATGAACATTTTCACAGCTCACCACAAGAACCTCGCCACATGCATCACGCTCTGTCCGTCGGAGGTGTAAAAAGGAAGGAAGTAAAGACTTTTTGCGAACACTTCTCCGACATCGATCTTTATTCTCTCGACTAAATTTTCCTGACAACAATAGAATAAAAGTGCCGAAACAAAAAGTAATGTATCGTCGTGTTTCTGTGGAGCATCACCTGTCGTTTCATCTACTTGTCTATAAAAGTTGGAGTTGAACCCTCTGACGCCTGGCGGGATCTACGGTTCACGGCTTATATTTATGGCCGTAGAATTTTTATGGTTGTATGCAAGGTGACGACAGACCTGTGGGGATCTTCAGTTCCCTCACAGTGACGGACTGGATTGCGAATCCAGCAACTTCAGCAACATCGTGGCGCACAATAACACAAGCAGACGACCTTTTCTGGGAAGTGATCACGCCTCCATTTCTCCTCACTTTTAGTCCCTCCTCTACTAATGCAATGGTGAGTTACATCGTTGCCAGTTTTATCTTTAGTGTGTCAGGAACACACAGAATGTACAAAACTATGCATATACATGTTAGCTTCTGTTCTGCAGTTGAAAACATAGATGGGTATCTCAATTCCCGACAGGAAGCCAGTTGTCATTTAGGGTAATATGTAGAATTCGAAACTGCGAAAGGATTATAAATTACGAACGTAGGAAATCGCGTATTGGTACCTAGCCTATTTTCATGTGTTTTGAGTAATAATTGAGAATGGTGAGTGCCAAAGAATCTTTTACCAGTGCCAAATTATTACCTGACAGTGCCAAAATGTTATCTAAGAATTATTGAATGTTTTTTATGCTACTTTCTTCCCTTACCATTGGTTTTTTCCTTTGGATGGTGTTTCAGTATAGTTACCCATACATTGTGATATAGAAAACACGAGTAGGCTCCGTGTCGTAAAAATAAATTACTTTATAGGGGCAACTCTTGTATTGAGTATGATACAACATGCAGTAGACATAGTACATTACTTAGCTATAAAATACATGTATAGCTTGCAGTGTGTGTGTGTGTGTGTGTGTGTGTGTGTGTGTGTGTGTGTGTGTGTGTGTGTGTGTGTGTGTGTGTGTGTGTGTGAGTAAAATTATTTGTATTTCAGACACCAACATGGCTGGAAGGCAACGACTAGATGAAAAGCGAATACTGGAGGTTTTGGAGGACCTTCCCTCAGATTATGACACAGACACAGAAGTAGAAGAGGATGAAGACGGAGAATTTGTAGATGACCCTGACCAACCCAGGTCCATCTGTCTAACATCTGAGCCATATGCTACAGCTGATAGTGAAAGTGATGCAGCCCAATGCAAAGGAGGTGTGGCCACAAACCAGGAACACCCTGATCAGGAAGGATTGTCTACAAGCACAAATGGTCAAGAACTCCCAACTTTCAGTGAAGAGGAGCTTCCTTCTACTAGTACCCAACGCTATCAAGCAAGAAGACGGTGGAGAAAGAAATCAGAAGCAGCTCAAAATGTACAATTTCAACCATATTCAAAGAATGAGAGTGTTTATTCCTCTGCCCTTCATGCCTTTCTAAAATTTTTGATGAAGAAATTATCAGTTCAGTTGTTTACCAGTCAAACCTTTACAGTGTTCAAAAGGGCAAAGCAATAACTTTGACTGAAGATGAGCTCCATGTTTTTTTTGGAATCAACATAATGATGAGCGAAATTTTTGAGCCACAGGAGAGGACCTGGCAGTTAGACCTATTCAAGAACCAATGTCACGTGACAGATTTTGCAAAATTCTTAGTAACCTACACCTGAATGACAACCAAAAGATGGACCCCAAGAAAAAGGACAAACTTTACAAACTAAGACCACTGGTTGAAAGCCTGAATAAAAAATTTGAAAATATCAGATCTACTGGAGAGCATATCAGTGTTGATGAATCCATGATTCGCTTCAAAGGGAGATCCTCTTTGAAACAGTATAACCCCATGAAGCCCATCAAGAGGGGATACAAAGTGTGGTGTCTTGTTGATAACGCTGGCTATGTTTTCAAGTTTGATATATACACTGGAAAAGGAGAAAACAATGATCCTAACATGAGGAAAGAATTTGGATTAGGTGGAGAAGTAGTTCTCAAACTGACTGAACATCTCCATAACAAAAACCACAAACTTTTCTTTGATAATTACTTTACCTCTTTTCCCCTCCTGGAAGTCTTGCAGGGCCTCAAGATTCAAGCCTGTGGAACTGTGAGACAGACAAGAAAGGATTTCCCCTATCCTGGCAGGTGACAAGGAACTAAAAAGAGGACAGTTTGATTATAGGTCCACACCCAATGGCCTAACTGTTTATAAATGGATGGACAAGAAAGCAGTACTCATGGCATCCAACTACCATGGAATTGAAGCCACAACTGTGAAGAGGACAGAAAAAGACGGAAAGAAGGCAATAGTCCCTTGCCCACAAGTAGTGAAGGACTATAATGACAACATGGGTGGTGTAGATAAGCATGATATGCTTCGACAACTTTACGGTACAAACAGGAAGAGCATGAAATGGTGGCACAGAATCTTTTGGGGTCTTCTAGATATGTGCATCGTCAATGCTTATGTTGTGTACAAGGAAAGTCATGGATCTCTTCCACTCCTAGACTTTCGAAGAGACCTAGCCCAAGGACTTCTAACATATTCAAAGGAACGTTCTTCTAGAGGAGCCCCAAGCGTAGAAAAACTGACTACAGTATACCTCCATCTGTTAGGCTCAGCAACACTGGCATTCACTGGCCAAAATTCATAGGGAAAAAAGGAAGGTGTGAGGTATGCTCCAAGAAAGGGATAGAATCACACCCAATATCAATCTGTAGTCACTGTGGGATACATCTCTGTTGCAATGCAACAAAAAATTGCTTCTATGAATTTCACACCTAAGTACTTTATGAGTAAAAATTGCAATTGCCATTGGAGAACAAGGAAAATTTTGATAATTAATTAATTTATTTATTTATGCACTTTTGTGGAGTAATATAATTATAGAATAAGGCCTCTGGCCCTATTCAGACCACATCAGGTATTCAAAGAGAACTATATTTCTGCTAAAAAAAATAAGGCTGGGCCCTGCTCTATAAATTTTATTATCTACACAATCAATTAGAGGAAGACAAATATAGGAAATTATTATACATATTCAATAAAAATATAGTAAATTACTTTAGGTTTATACATCAGTCAGCCAAAGAAGACAATAATTTGTGATAATGAAGTGCTGTGATAGGAGTTAATTACCAAAGATAATCACAAAATGTGTTACTAAAAGTTACTTTTTATTCATATGGTTCTTACATGAAAGGAAAATCATATTTATGTTAAGTGAAAATTACTTCCTTTTTTTTTTACCTTCAAAAGCCTGACGGGACTCTGAGATCCAACCTCTGTATTTCTACATGAGAATTACATAATGATAATTTTGCAGAATAAGTAGTTTTTTAGTTTCCTAAAAGATTATATTTCAAGACGGGCATGAAAAAACAAAACTTTCATAATTTAGGTCTCATACTCTCCAATCAATCTTAAAATATCTTTCTTCAAAAAAGGGGTAAAAAATATTTCCTTACTTAAAAAAAAAAACCACGACCACCCAGGGCGTCTGTTAGGAGCACCACCGAGGCTTGCATGCACTTAAAAGGCAAATAAACATAGGAGTATTAATGAAACTTCCAAGTGGCTTGAAGGAGGGAGTTAAATATATGGCAGTAACTCATCAGGGAGAGGGCTGGTTCAGTGACTGACCTTAAAGACACACAACCTTTCTTACACATTGGAAGTAACAATGTACAAGCAAAATACGTAATGAGTAATGTACCTCTGGAAAGTGCTGAGAATGAAAAAGATCTTGGTGTTGTGGTGTCTAAAGATCTCAAGCCGAGCAAACACTGCACAGAAGCAGTAAAGAATGCAAATAAATTAGTTGGGTTCATTGGAAGAACCTTTGAATTTAAATCAGAAAAAGTTATCCTTACTTTATATAACTCATTGGTGCGTCCTCAGCTTGAATACTGTGTGCAGTTCTGGTCACCATATTACAGAAAAGACATTGAAAAACTGGAAAGGATCCAGCGTAGAGTGACCAAGATGATTCCGAGATTGAGAAACAAGCCGTATGAGGAACGACTGGAAGCATTAAATTTATTCAGCTTAACAAAGCGCAGGATAAGAGGAGACCTAATCGAAGTTTTCAAAATTTTTCAGGGATACAACAACCTTGATGTCAATAAATATTTTACTATTGATCATTCCACCATAACAAGGAATAATGGATTTAAAATTACACCAAAACGCTTTAAAACCCACGAGGCAAAGCACTTTTTCTTTAATAGAATAGTTAACATTTGGAATAAGCTTCCTTCAGAAATAGTAAACAGTACTTCCATTGCATCATTCAAAAACAAAATTGATAAATATTTAAAGAATAACCCCAACAAGCTCTCTTCTTGTCTGAATAATTAAACATGATACTATATTAACTTTCTTATAGATAGATATGTAGAGTTCACCGTAGGGTGAATAATAGAATCTCCTTTCATCCTTTCCTGTGAAAATTCCATGTCAGTTTTTTCCATACTGCATGGTACTTTTCCAAGCTATTTTCCATGCCAGCGAAAGCTGGAGGGAGTGGTGGGTGGGGAGGAGCCTTCTCCTGTACTGTCCTGTCTCTCTTATCTGTAGCCAGTTAGAAGTAGTTACCAAACAGCCTCGAAAGGACCAACAGGTCTGTTGCTGTTTGGCTTTCCTTTGTATTCCTTTGTAACCTTCCTAAACGTTGAAGCAATCACGAGTTAATCAAGGGGACTGTTACAGAAAACAGCGCCACAAGTTCCAATTATCATGCAATGCGTCTTACCACTAAATGGCTCCACTTCACATTTTTATGGACTATGACAAAACTACCACCTCAGCAGGACCCTCAGAACTCCCATAAACGCGCTATATAACTCACAACTTATGAACTCTTTTATTTCTGAGGAGAGAAGAAAGGAGCACCATCTTCCGAACCTTAAAAATCAGTGCTGCGTTTGTCAGTGAGATAAAACCAGGCAATACTTCCTTAATATTTGGAATTGGTTTTTCTGAGTTTGAATACTACACATTTAATTTCCTTTTTCACTAAATTTATGTCTTTATATCCCATAACTTCCATCATGTGTTAAAGTATATGTAATCATTTCATTGTTAAATATAATATTTTGAAATTATTTATTCTCATATTGCTTTAAATTTAACAAATGAAGACTATGGCAGGAAGCATCGTTGGATATTCATGGTTGGCTCTTCATCTACACTTCCAAAGTCATTTCACTGCTACTTATAAGTAGGGTTTAGATCAAGGGTAAGATATAGTACTTGTGATGGATCTAGAACTGTATTCACCTCAACATTTCTACTGAAATCTTGCGTACGCTTCTCTTCTGGTAACTATTCGTTATATGTGGTCACTGTTATCATTGCGATGTGCATCAAGCTTTACGAACATTTTCCAAGAATATTTTATTTCATGCATTTAAGAAATAATTTCGTTCTCAGAAGCCTTCAGCATCAGTCATTCTCTACATGTTACCGTAATATAATAAGTTTCGATACATTACGACTTCCCTATCTTAAAAATGTACTTATGGAAAAAATACTTTAAAATCAGGCACTAGAAATACAAAGCAAAAGAAAAGAGAAAGAAAAAGTCATTTCAACTTTTCATTTCGGATCGTTCTTCACAGTTTTATCGTCATCAAGCCAGTGCACACACACACACACACACACACACACACACACACACACACACACACACACACACACACACACACACACGCACGCACGCACGCGCACGCACTCTCTCTCTCTCTGTGTGTGTGTGTGTGTGTGTGTGTGTGTGTGTGTGTGTGTGTGTGTGTGTGTGTGTGTGTGTGTGTGTGTGTGTGTGTGTGTGTGTGTGTGTGTGTGTGTGTGTGTGTGCACTGGTTTGATGATAAAACTGTGAAGAACGATCTGAAATGAAAAGTTGAAATTCCCAAGAGCCACACAGGACATGAAAGCGTTTGATGCAGGATGGCCGCAGAGGAAATGACCAGTTTTTTAAAAGAAAATGTAGCGGCAACACCGATAAGAACAACGATAACACTCTGACCTCTTCTAAATCGTCAAACAGTTCAAACTCATTCAAAGAATAGGGACAAATCAACCGTGATATTCCTCTTACTCCTTCACAAAACGCGCACACAACCATTATGGCACATCAAGCAGTCCGCACTCACTCCCAAAATAGGAGAGAGAGAGAGAGAGAGAGAGAGAGAGAGAGAGAGAGAGAGAGAGAGAGAGAGAGAGAGAGAGAGAGAGAGAGAGAGAGAGAGAGAGAGAGAGAGAGAGAGAGAGAGAGAGAGAGAGAGAGAGAGAGAGAGAGAGAGAGAGAGAGAGAGAGAATATATGAAGTCTAATCTAATGTTAATAATAATAATAATAATAATAATAATAATAATAATAATAATAATAATAATAATAATAATAATAACTATAACTATAATAATATTATATACATATATATAACATTAAAAGAATATACATAATAATAATAATAATAATAATAATAATAATAATAATAATAATAATAATAATAATAATAATAACAATAATTACAACTACACACCTGGCTCCACAATTCCCCAGGGAATCACTTATCCTCTCCCTCAATGTCTAGCCCCGCCCATCGCCCCATAGCCAGGCGAGACTTGCCTGGCTACCAGCCACAGAATTGGTGTTGCGTTTGTGGCAAAGCAACACTTAAGACTCAACACGTGAGCTGTGACGAGGAAACCTGCCGTAACCTTTGTCACAACAGCTGCCTTGGGGATACGCCAGTCTTCAAGTGTAGCTACACGGAGCAGCTACGACTCCAAGCAAACATCCCGGACCCCGTTACCTACATCAGCGAGGAGACTGACACACTTCAACGCCACTACCGGACGATAGTGGGAGAGTCAGTGGGAGGGCTTGGAGAGAGGAGAGCTAGTTTCACTAGTTGAGAAGCTCACTGAGGAAGCCTCTCAACAAAACTGTGTGATTAAGTCCCTCCAGGACGACCGAGACTTGATCATACAACACAGAGACGTGTTTGCTGCGGCTCTCAGAGTAGCAGACAGGCTAATAGCGTCAAAACAGCGCCAGACGCAAGTAGCCACACGCTCTCAGGCAGTCAGCGCCCACGCAGAGTCAATTGACGAACACTGGGAGGTGGTTTGTCAGGACTCTGAGAGGTGGAGGACGTGGTGGAGCTCGGATAAACCGCAACAGCTCCGCCACGCAGCTGTTTTCTCAACTTCCACCTTCCCTTCGCCTGCCCGGGAAACAACGACCGCTCCGCCTACCTCCACTGCTTCCACCGCCACACAGAGCGACTGTGACACCTCCCCAGCGTCCACTGTCACTTCTGCCACACAGAGTGACTGCTCGGTACTCACTACCACGTCTACCGCCACACAGAGCAGCAGGGACTCTTCCTCCATAAATACAGCGAACGGAGTAGATCGCGGTGCCTCTGTTCGCCCACGAACCTCTCCTCAGACCACTTCAGGAGATTGGAGAAAAAAGAAATCTAAGAGGGAAGTGCAGCAGGACGCGAGGAAGGTGTCCAGCGAAGGAGTGAGGACTCACCAGGCCACCAAGCAGACACAAAAGCGAGCCAAGGCAAAAGTGTGTGAGTACTGCTCACGGAAAGGACACACTTCTGCTACTTGTCACGCCAGAACTGACGATTTACGTCAGGAGCGTCTCCTACAGCGGCTCCTTACGGTGGAAAGACACACAGCCACACCCTTCCCACCTGCAGCGCCTCAGCCCGCCCACCACCTCACTTCATTTCAGTCCTTACCACAACCTCGCCCACTCCTTCCTCAGCCTGGTATCTGGAATCAGAGCCAGGGGCGGCAGTGGACCACTCCTCTTCTAGCAACGTCCGTGGTCTCCGGACTAACCTTGCAGACTTATACCACAAAGAGACGCCTACGAGAATCTCCTGGAGGTGCAGGGTCTGACAGATCATGTCACCTTCCCCACACATGAACGAGGAGGGACATTAGACCCTGTCATCTCAGACTACCAGGAGGACAAGCTTCAGTGTCATCAGCTGGGGCTCGTGGGCAGCTCTGATCATCACGCTGTACTGACACAGCTGGAAGTGGGCGTGGCTCAGGACGAGGCCACCACCCGCACCATCTGGCTGTGGAACAAAGCAGACTGGGCTTCCCTGCGCCGCGACCTGACCCACACCCCATGGGCCACTCTGCTACAGGGAGGAGCAGAGCGTGAAGCACTTGCACTCACCTCTCACCTTCTCGCCCTCCAGAGACGCCACGTCCCACACAGGGAATACACCACCAGACCGACGGATCAGCCATGGTTTGGCTACCGTTGCCGTGTTGCTGCTGAGGCAAAGTATGCTGCCTGGCTCCGCTACAAGAGGAACCCGACTCGGCGCAACAAGGACTTGCATAGGGCTGCATGCAGGAGGATGGTGGTAACCAGCAAGTGGGCCTTAAAAAAGTGGGAGGAAAGCCTGCGCCGGAAACTGTGTGGCACTGGCGTAGGAAACAAAACTTGGTGGTCCCTTGTTAAGGACAAACAGGAACTGGCCACCAAGAATCCATCCTCCCTCAGCAAGCAGGACGGTACTGTCGCCACCAGCAGTAAGGAGAGGGCACAGTTGCTGGCTTCCTTGTTTGCTGGAAAATGAAGGTGGGGAATCCACAGCAGCCACCGCCTCAGCTGGTCCAGCAATGTGAGAAGACTGTCACCATGGTGGAGGTGACGCATCAGCAGGTGAAGCGATTATTGCGGGGCTGGACACACAGAAAGCCACCGGCCCTGATGACATCAGCCCGCACCTGCTGAAGCGATGCTCCCAGGAACTGGCTGCCCTCTCACCCAAGTTCACAACTTGTGTACGGGAAAACGTCTGGCCTTCAGTGTGGAAGGAGGCTCGAGTAGTTCCTGCACACAAAAAGCTCCAGGACGGACCCAAAAAACTACAGACCCATATCCCTGTTGTCAGTGGTGGGTAAAGTGTTTGAGAGGGTCGTGGCAGAGGTGGTGTGTAGCCATCTCAAGGACAATGCCCTCCTCTCAGACCAACAGTTTGGGTTCAGACCTGGAAGGTCAACCTCCGACCTAATGATGCTTCTCACCAGGCAGTGGCAGGACGCCCTAGACGACGGCAAAGACACTATAGTGGTTGCTTTGGACATAGCTGGAGCTTTTGATAAAGTATGGCACAACGGATTACTAGAAAAGCTTCGTGCTAAAGGCATCCAGGGTGGCTTGCTACGACTCCTGGGAAATTACCTGCAGGACAGAAGCCTCAAGGTGGTTGTCAACGGGCAAACATCTGAGTCCCTGCCTGTGGAGGCATCAGTGCCACAGGGTTCAATTCTTGGCCCACTCCTGTGGAATATCTACGTGGATGATCTTCTCCAGCTACTGCCAGGAGTCATGGCCTATGCTGATGACTGCACCCTCTCCTATACCTATCCACGCCAGGACAGTGGGCGGGCTGCTGAGGCCATCAATCAGCAGCTACGAGTGATAGAGGAGTGGGGTGCTCGCTGGCAAGTGACATTCGCGCCGGAGAAGACACAGGCAATGGTTGTCTCGGGTCCCCAGCCGCCATGGCAGCAATGGCAGGAAAGTTGTCTTTGGCGCTGCTGCTCTCCCACCCAAGATGACGTCAAGATACTTGGAGTGGAGGTGGATCGAGGGCTGAGGTTTGACAGCCATGTCAAAACCATTGCCAAGAAAGCCTCTCACAGGATCTCCGCTCTCAGAAGGATCGCCAGTTTCCTCGACAGGAAGGGGAGACTGCTGCTGTACAAGGCACAGGTGCGGCCCCACCTTGAGTACGCAGCTCTCTCCTGGATGTCCTGTGCCGCCACACACAGAAGGAGACTGGACAGCATCCAACGCCGCGCCATACGGCTAGTAGATGCTGCAATACCACCTCACCCAGAGCCTGAGCGTCCTCTTGATTCACTGGAACACCGCAGAGATGTGGCGGCAATCGTAGTGTTCCATAAGGCACAGGTGCAAAGAGTGCCACATCTGGCAGGGCTGCGTCATCCTCTGAGAGTCACCGCACGGAGCACGAGAACGGTGCTCAATGGTGGTGACGCCGTAGAGGTGCCGCGATCCCACGGGTGTCAGCATCAACGCACCTTCGCAGGACGCGTCTCCAGGATGTGGAACTTGTTCACGGCCGCGGTGCCTCACGTCCAGGAGATGAACACTCACAGTGTCAAACTGATGGCACATAAGTGGAGACAGACACTGCCAACTCCTCTGACACTCTTTGTGACGTGACACTCAGTGTAGTGCAGTGCGTGAATAGTGCTAGTGAAGTGAAAAGAATAGTGCTCCATTACATGCTGACCATCTTGTATATTATCTATTTTTAAGTCTTGTAAATATTGTAGAGAAATAGATTGTAGTACCCTTAGAATAGGTAGCACACGACAGTGCGCCTTTGGGTACATGTTCTTCTGTATAAGTTATGTTTAAATAAAAAAAAAAGAGAGAGAGAGAGAGAGAGAGAGAGAGAGAGAGAGAGAGAGAGAGAGAGAGAGAGAGACGTTATCTCTCCTTTCACTCTCCTCCAATTCTTCCTCCCCTTCTCAGCAGCTTGCCACTCCCCTCATGCTCTGAATTTCCTTACCTTTATACTCATTACCTCATCCTTTTTTCCCTTTCTCCCTCCCCTTCAGCGCTTACCTTTGATGGAAACCACACATTCACGCCTCGCTCTTGCCATCTTTCGCTGACACAGTTTTGCAAACTACGAAAAAAAGATGAGTTTATGAGCTTATTTGCACGATAGGTAGTGACAGTGCGTTAGTAATTATTTAAAAAAGAGCAAGAGGTGGAAGGGAGTTTACGAGGAAAAGAATTAAATAACAAGACATAAAAGAGCATGTTTGAAAATGTGGTGATATACTGTATCGCTTCGTGGGCTTATATTCTATTATTTTGCCTATTTGTGTATTGTCGTCATGAAAAAAGTACAGGATGATTTAAAGACAAGAAAGGGAAGGAAAAAAACAAAAAAATGAAAGATGAAATAGTAACGAGAAAAGTTATGTAAGGTTTGGAAGTGTGATAATATATTGTGTTCTTCTATGATTCACTGTTCTACTTTCTTATTTAAGTGTGCGCTGGAATGTTTTCAATCTCGCAACCTTTTTGGCAACCAATCTCTATGCTATTACGCGGTTTGAGATTTTCGTCTTTTTTTAGTCTCGTTTGCATTTGTAAAATCCGATTACGGCATTCATAATTGCAAAGCCTCGGGGATTATTTCATTAAGACAACCACAGAAGGAAGACCGGGGCTTTCCTCATAAGTGTGTGTGTGTGTGTGTGTGTGTGTGTGTGTGTGTGTGTGTGTGTGTGTGTGTGTGTGTGTGTGTGTGTGTGTGTGTGTGTGTGTGTGTGTGTGTGTTACCTGCTATTACACCTTCCTGTCTGTAGTAGTAAGCTTTAAAGTGGTCTATTCGAATCTGCTCTACCATTGGCTGTGTCATTTCCTCTGTTTTCCTCACCGATTTCCTCAGCGTGATCCAGCCGCACTCTGGGCAAACAGGCGGCAGAGGCCGCACCAGCACCACCGCCATCCTCCCCACTCATCCCCCGGCTTCGGAAGTATCCAATGCTGAGTCAGTGGTAAAGTTAATAACACTGAAATAATCTATGCCAATGAATCTCATATTTTTAGCAATTCATTTTACCAGATATGGATACAACAAGTAGGAAAAGGAGATTAATGTAAAAACATTAATATACTTAACATAGTAAACAGATTGAAATACACCAGTTAAATGGTTAGGCGTCTATTTCCTCATGTATTCAGTATATATGGCGCATCCAGCACACACATCACACACACTATACGAGCAGGACAATAGGCATCACTGTGTTGTCTGCTGCCAGGTGCGTGGCATACACTGTCTCGTAGTAATATGGATGCTCCACGAGTCCTTGTGATCTATGATTGAAACATGGAATTGAACATGATCTACCGTAAATGCTGTATCCTCAATGTTCGCTCCTCAATATCGATAAGATGTATGTATAGAGGAAAAATGTCACATGGTTATCAACTTGCATGAAAGTCTCTGAAAATGGTCAACAGTTGAACATTCTACTACTGATTATAAAGAAAAAATGATGATATAGGGAACATACATAATAACAAAGATTGCTAGGTTCCTATCGTTTAGTTCCTATAGACACCTTCTAATACGTCTTACTTTCCAATACAAGGACTAACGACATACTGCAGTTCTCCACTAATTCTTTCATGCATTTCGAAATAAAAACAATTCTCTTTTTTTTTATCAACTTCCTGCGACCTGTTATTAATAGCCAAAAATTTTCAAAAGCAGCAAGAGAGCAACAAAAGCAATTGCCAACGCCGTGAACAACAGTGGCAATGAGAACTGTCACAAAGGCATTGGACAAAGCCTGGCATAATGGACTAAGATATGAAATGATACGACTACAATTACCAATAATATCAACCAGATTGCTTCGCCACTTCATAGACAATAGAACTGATTCCAACTCCCTCGAACAGTATGAAGGCCCCGCATTTTCTATTTTTGAGAGGGTGTCCGGCATACCCCCTATACTTTACATGGTACGAGTGTATACAGCTGATATGCCACTGCCGCAGTCAGGTGCAGTAAACATAGTAAGCAAAGATGACCTTACATAAATAATAATCCAACAAGACAAATAAAGAATAATGCTGGTTAAAAGGTAGAAATAGAAGTAATAAATATGAGAGGAAGAGGGAGAGAAAAAAAGTTAATTATATTACTTATCGTAATTGAAAAGTCAGTATCGGTAAAATTGATAACACTGAAATAGTTAACGCCAATGAAGCCAACATTCATTTTATGGCAGAGAGAGAGAGAGAGAGAGAGAGAGAGAGAGAGAGAGAGAGAGAGAGAGAGAGAGAGAGAGAGAGAGAGAGAGAGAGAGAGAGAGAGAGAGAGAGAGAGAGAGAGAGAGAGAGAGAGAGAGAGAGAGAGAGAGAGAGAGAGAGAGAGAGAGACAGAGACAGGAACATAAACAGGGACAGACAGAAACACAAACAAAGAGAGAGAGACAAGAGAGACAATACGAGACGAGCTAAGATAAGAGAGACACGAAAGACGAGACAGAGGAGAGCTACACTAAATTAGGACGTACCTGGTCCAACAACACCTGCGTCTCAGAAAATCCACAGAACGCCGCGGGAAGTTGGCTGGAGGGAAGTGGCAATACTTTACGAGGAGGTTGTCGGAAACAAGAGATACAACGGTTTAGGACACCGAGAGGAAGTGAGTTTCCGTCGAAGGCTGAGAGAGAGAGAGAGAGAGAGAGAGAGAGAGAGAGAGAGAGAGAGAGAGAGAGAGAGAGAGAGAGAGAGAGAGAGAGAGAGAGAGAGAGAGAGAGAGAGAGAGAGAGAGAGAGAGAGAGAGAGAGAGAGAGAGAGAGAGAGAGAGAGAGAGAGAGAGAGAGAGAGAGAGAGAGAGAGAGAGAGAGGAAAGTTGGTGCACGCGTATATCTAAAAAGTTTAAATTAGCAACCATGATAAACCAGGCAAGGGTACATAAATTTGGCAGTCTGATAAAAATGCAAACTAAGAGGATGATACGAAAATACTACAGATTCTAGGAGCGCTATTACGTAACTACATGGAAGGGGAACGCTGAGACGAGGCTGCTTGCGTTTCCCCGTAAGTGAGGTAACAAGGTCAGTAGTGCGAGAAAATCAGGGAGAATGGTTTGCATATGAAATGTGGCGCGTGTTCCAACTCCGAGCTAAGATTAACCTGACTCTCTCTCTCTCTCTCTCTCACTCATACGTACATACATGCTGGAAAACTTGCATTCCCGACACTCGAACGTTAAGTGTGTGTGTGTGTGTGTGTGTGTGTGTGTGTGTGTGTGTGTGTGTGTGTGTGTGTGTGTGTGTGTGTGTTTCACTGTTTGATCTGCTGCAGTCTCTGACGAGACAGCCAGACGTTACCCTACGGAACGAGCTCAGAGCTCATTATTTCCGATCTTCGGATAGGCCTGAGACCAGGCACACACCACACACACCGGGACAACAAGGTCACAACTCCTCGATTTACATCACGTACCTACTCACTGCTAGGTGAACAGGGGCTACACGTGAAAGGAGACACACAAATATCTCTACCCGGCCGGGGAATCGAACCCCGGTCCTCTGGCTTGTGAAGCCAGCACTCTAACCACTGAGCTACCGGGTGTGTGTGTGTGTGTGTGTGTGTGTGTGTGTGTGTGTGTGTGTGTGTGTGTGTGTGTGTGTGTGTGTGTGTGTGTGTGTGTGTGTGTTTAGGGAATTGTAAGTTGTTATGTTTATGATGAATTACACGAACAAACACACACTCTCTCTCTCTCTCTCTCTCTCTCTCTCTCTCTCTCTCTCTCTCTCTCTCTCTCTCTCTCTGGGTGTGTGACTGTGTGGCAGATAATAACAATAATGATAAACCCTTAATTTTCATTCAATAGGTCAATATCACTAGTTTCAGTTACTGTTGCTGGCTGGCGCTTGCCCAGTGGGAGACAGGGTGTGTATAGTGGGGAGAGGGGAGGAGGTGGAAAGCTTCATGAATAGCAAGTGTGGAGCTGTATTTTTATATATATTTTTTTTCGTTATGTAATATGTCATTCTAGTTCTTTTAATTACATTGACACTATACACAGCATAAATGAATACAAAATAACATATTCGAGTTTTTACTTTATCTAACCCTTTACCACTGTAGTATGTAATATTTCCCAACTTTGGAAATAGAATATGGAATCTTTATGAGTATCTACAAGAAGGAAAAGGATGAAAAGAAATATGTTTTGCAATCTCTAGCCCTTAAAATAGTTGGAGGTGGCTGTTAAGCAAGAAAAGAAAAGAAAAGAACAATCGAAATAGAAGTAGCACAATAAATAAACACTCAAATAATGAATAAATAGATAAAGAAAAAAAAAAAAACAGTGAAAAGGGTATCAATCTCCATTCACATAGAGCGGTAGATAAATAGTATAGATTCAGTGATAAATTTGTTAGTGCCGAGTATATAGGGAGCTTTAACAGAAGACTAGGTAAATATATGAATAAGACTGATATGTGAATATTGTTATGTACGTACTCATGTGAACAGTCACCTCTAGGTCTGATGGGTTCTTGTAGCTTTTCTTTCTTATTTTTCGTGTTCATATTTTAAACGTGATTTGCGGAAAACAAGAGAGAGTCAATCAGGCAAATAGGAATGCTAGAAAATATGTACAAATAATGTCTCTTTTCCTATGACTTGGCACAGAAAAGGATGGCATAGAAAAGATAGCACGTAAATGAATGGAGCAAAGGAAAGATTAGTACAAAAAAACAACAACTAAACCATCAATAAGCGATAAGGAAAGACCATAAAAAACAGTCAATAAAAAAGGAAAATAATGAAAAAAAAAATAGAGATAAACAGTAGAAATAGACAGCCAGGAATGTACCAAGAGTAAGTAGAAGGAGCACCGCGCGACGCTCGGGTCCACGACAAACTAGGAAATGCAGAAGGAGACGTGACAGAGGATGGAGTTGCAGCAAAAGTTTGTAGGTAAGACGCCTCAGAGATTGGCACAGTGACGCGACTCGTGCAGAATGTGGGTGAGCTTGGTGGTGGTGGTGGTGGTGGTGGTGGTGGTGGTGGTGGTAGTGGTGGAGGTGGTAGAGTAGTGATGATGATGATGATGATGATAAAGAGGAGGAGGCAGAAGAAGAGGAGGAATACAAAGGAAAGAACAAACAGAAACGGTCCTACTGGTCCTTACAAGGCTGTCTGTGTGCCTATTCTACCACTACAGATTCTATGAGTTAGAGGCTGAAGGACACTAGGGTTCAAGGAAAGGAAAACAAGAGAGCACAGGGAAAGAGAAAGTCAAAGATGTGATAGGATATGTTGAAAGAAAAAAATTGCTATGTTGTACAGTAATTAAAAATATATTTCATGTAGGCCGCAAAGTACGCCGGAGGTTTTGTCGGATTTTTTTTTGACAGTTACTTTAATTATTTCCTCTTCTTAAAAATCGCAGACACTTAAAAGCATTACGTTGTTGAACATATGAGGCAATTTGGGGAATATGTGAACGTTTTCCTCTGTAAAGACTGAAACAAAATAATCATGTAGTGTATCTGCGATCTGAGTTTCTTCGGTGGCAAGATTACCATTATCTAAGTAGATCTGGTTAATGTGAGATGTAATGTCTTTTTTATTCCGAACATAACTGTAAAATTCCTTTGGATTGGATTTAGTGACGCTCTGTTTAATGAGCTTCTTTGATTCGCGGCGAAGTCTGTCATATTCAAGTTTATCAGCCTCATTCTGAGATGTCAAATATTTACGGTAGGGACGATTTTTCTGCAATAGTTGTGACTTAATTTAGTTTGTCTACCATTTAGGTTTGTTCATTTTGCATGGACGTTATTTTACGCATTGTGATAAATGACTTCACAGCATTTTCTAAAATGTACTTAAATTTAGCCCATGATTCTTCAATGTTACTTTCACCAAGTTCGGCGTTCCAATCTGTTGCAGCAGTCTCCTACTTTGTACATAAAAACTCTTCCATTGCTAACACTGTTTTTATATGCTTGAAGGTATATGTTCAAGGAGACAATCTTGTGGTCGCTGTTACTAAATTCATGACCAATATCAACGTTAGATACTGTCATCGTTTGTTGAAAGAACTAGATCTAATATGTTGTCACCTCGTGTGGGTTCTTGAACGTGTTGTTGTAGAGGAGGAGGAGGAGGAGGAGGAGGAGAAAAATGAATGATAATAATGATGATGACAATGATGACGATGATGATGATGATACTGATGACAAATAATAATAATAATAATAAAATAATAATAATAATAATAATAATAATAATAATAATAATAATAATAATAACAAACACAACAACAACGGTGATGATGAAAAGGACAAGGATAAGGATAACAACCACAAAAATAAGGATGATGACAACGCAGGCCTAATACAAGAGGCAAGGTTATCTATCTGGTTAGCACCACCAACACACGGCGGATAAACATTAACACACATAAACACGGACATAAGCGTGAGCCCAGCACTGTTTATGGGAGGGAAGGGAAGACACACAGATAGATACATAACATTGGCTCGTTGGTTGGTTGTAAGGGATCAAAGAAAAGAGGGTGAAATAAAGAAATAAGAAAAAGAAAGAAATATAGTAAAGAAAAAAAACGAACTAAGTGTAATAAAGAATGAAAAAAAAGTGAAAATAAAGTAGAAAAAAACGAATAGGGGAATAAGATTATATAATAAAGAAAAATTAAATAGCAAAAATGAAAAGGGGGTACCAAGAAGGTTGAAATTAAAGAATAAAGGGAAAGACAATAAGAAAAACGTAATGGGAAGACAAAGGACACGGAATTGAAATAACAAGGAATGATAAAATAGGATAATATAAAAAAGAAAGTGGAAGAAAAAACAGACAATAAAAAGGAAAAATAAGTATGGACGTACGTAAGAAAAATGAGATTGAAATTAAAAAGGAAAAAAAGAAAATAGGACAAACGAAAAGGGGGATAGAAAAATGAAAATAATGAAAAAAAAACTAAAATACTAAAAAAGAACTAAATGGAAATAACAGAGCGAAGTAAATGTAAATCCCTCAGATCATCCACACCCAACGTTCTTTCAAAGCCTGTACTGTAGTTGGCCACCTATACATACATACATACATACATACGAGTCTCTTCTTCCTTTCCTTTCAGCAGGACTTACCATAATGCTCCTCTCACACCCGACCATTATAAGTAATCTATACAGGATATATACGTGATGGATACAAGTACTCTTCTCTTGCTTCTTTTCCTCTTTATCTGACATTTCTCTCTCTCTCTCTCTCTCTCTCTCTCTCTCTCTCTCTCTCTCTCTCTCGTAACCTTTAGGTACAAACATAACACTAAATCACTCCTCCCTCTTCCAGTTCCTTCCTTTCTCACTTCCCCTATCGCTCTCTTCCACCGCCAATGAAAGAAAATAAACGAAAAAGTAAAAATAAAAGAACCCTGGCATCCTTCTCTCTCTCTCTCTCTCTCTCTCTCTCTCTCTCTCTCTCTCTCTCTCTCTCTCCAGTGACTAATAACCCGATTCAAACTACCTATGGGAGTACTCTCTCTCTCTCTCTCTCTCTCTCTCTCTCTCTCTCTCTCTCTCTCTCTCTCTCTCTCTCTCACCACCTGACCTATATTCTTATTTTCATAGTGTTGTATCCTCCATCTCAGTAGTGTGTGTGTGTGTGTGTGTGTGTGTGTGTGTGTGTGTGTGTGTGTGTGTGTGTGTGTGTGTGTGTGTGTGTGTGTGTGTGTGTGTGTGTGTGTGTGTGTGTGTGTGTGTGTGTGTGTGTATCTCCATGTGTCCTTTATCCAAGAGATTACTATATCCAAACGTACAGCAGTGGCAAGAGAAGGAGGAATAGGAATACAAAGGAATACAAAAGAATACAAAGGAAAGCCAAACAGCAACACATCTCTTGGTCCTTTCGAGGCTGTTTGGTAACTACTTCTAACTGGCTACAGATAAGAGAGACAGGACAGTACAGGAGAAGGCTCCTCCCCACCCACCACTCCAGCATGTAGGATAGCATGTAGCAGAAACCTTATTTCATGACCAAATGTTAATAGCTAACTGGAAATCTGTTCTGCATATACTTGATACTAATGTGTGGACTGGACTCATTCTCTCTCTCTCTCTCTCTCTCTCTCTCTCTCTCTCTCTCTCTCTCTCTCTCTCTCTCTCTCTCTCTCTCTCTCTAGGGTCACCCAGTAAATGTAAGGGCAGTCCAGGTTAAAAGTTCACATCACGCTAGGGAGATACAATTCACCAGCCGCACACTTAGCACAAGTATTCCCACTAACTGAGCTGAATACCAAGAAGTGGTAAAAGTTAAGGGAGACATAAGCTTCCTCTTCCTCGTGCTCGTGGCTGCCAACAAAACTCAAGACGTTGTGAATATATAAGCAATCTTCAAGAGGCAAGGAGAGTACGGCAGGGAGGAAAAGAGGAAAAAAAAAAGTATGCGGAGGTCGAAAATCTAAATTGATGTGAGAAAATCTTACTGTTGGATGATAAGAAAGTAAAAAATAAAAAGGAAAAAGGAAGGATGAGAAAGGAAGGACATTTTAAAGTTTCTGAAGAGAGAATAATATAATACGAAAAGAAAAGTCCAAGATGGTTCATAAGAAAAGGGAAGATAAAATACTATATAGAATTCTGACTTCTCGCAAAAGGACTCGAGAGAGAGAGAGAGAGAGAGAGAGAGAGAGAG
This sequence comes from Portunus trituberculatus, assembly GCF_017591435.1. NCBI lineage: Eukaryota > Metazoa > Arthropoda > Malacostraca > Decapoda > Portunidae > Portunus > Portunus trituberculatus. The sequence goes on from NC_059297.1 coordinate 24,759,011, forward strand.
AGAGAGAGAGAGAGAGAGAGAGAGAGAGAGAGAGAGAGAGAGAGAGAGAGAGAGAGACGAAAAAAATGAGATACACGCATATTGAAGATAGAATGTAAAGAAAAAAAATCTAAAAGGAAAGTCAGAAAAGATGCAAAAGGAAAGAAGAAAAATAGATGCAAAAAAATAAATAAATAAAGAACTCAATAGGACGGATAAAGAGTGAAAGGGGAGAGAGAAAATTGACAATAAACGAGGATATTGCAAGGAAGGGAATAAAAAAGGAAGCACGAGAAGGAAGGTTAAAAAAAGATGCGTAGGAAAATAGAAAATGAAATTGGGTAGGGAAAAATGTGAAATCTTGATGTCAGAGAGAGAGAGAGAGAGAGAGAGAGAGAGAGAGAGAGAGAGAGAGAGAGAGAGAGAGAGAGAGAGAGAGAGGCGATAAAAAGGGGATATACTGGTAAAATAATAAAAAAAAGGTATGAAAAGGAAAATTAGAAGAAGAAATGTAACTAAAACAGAAAATACTTGATCTTGTAACCGAAAAATACAAAAAAAAATATTACAAGAGAAGACGAAGAAGACTATACAGTATAAAAGGATATATAGAGATGGAATAAAAAAAAAAAGAAAGCTGGGGAGGAAGAATAAAAAGATGAAAAAGAAAAAACGAAAAAGACGTAAATAATTTCACTCCTGGCTCTCGAAGTAGAAACAGTGAAGGAAGAAACAAAACGAAAAAAAAAAAAAAAATGAGGATATGGTGGAGACAGATGGGAAGAAAGGAAGGGGAGAATCGGAAGCATATAGAAAGAGAAAGACGGACATGAAACCGAAAAAAAAAAAAAATTCTTGATCTTGCAACTGGAGCCATAAATTGTGAAAGAGGAGAGGAAGACGACAGTGAAAGAAAAAGGAATATAGAGAAGGGACAATAAAAAAGGTGCAAGGGAAAGAAAGAGAAGAAGAAATATAAAGAGAAAACGATACTGGTGCACAAACAAAAATTAAAAATCTCATCTTTACAAATGTAAGTAGAAATTATGAAAGAGAAGAAAAATAAAACAATAAAAAAGAGGACATGTAGAGACGGAAGTAATAAAAAAAAAATGATTAAGAAAAGTATGGACGATGAGGATAAATGAGAAAAAAAGAAAAGAATTAAAGTAAAGAACTCGAATTAGAAGGTGAGGACACGAGAAGGAAGATGATAGGAGGAAGCATATGAGAAGAGAGAAAAAAAAAGGAAGATGAGGACGAAAAATAATGATCTCCAAATTAAACTCAGAGAAAAAAAGTTAAAGAGGAGAAAAAAAGACGAACAAAATAAGGGAATATAATAGAGAGAGGGCATTAAAGAATTTTAGTGTAAAGAAAACGGTGAAGAAAAAACGAAAACAGAAAATGGAATTGATGGAAAACAAAACAAAACAATAAATGCTATTATAACACAAATCTGACGTAGCGAAAGAGAAGATAGAGAATGAAGACAATAAAATAAGAGATATAATGGAGATGGGCATAAAAAATAAAAACAAACCAGATAGAATAAAAGCATGCATAAGAAAATAGAAAACAAAAAATCGATTAGAAAATATACTGATCTTATAAACGAGATCATAAACAGAAGAAGGGAGAAAGAGAACGCGATAACAGGCAGGGATAAGGTGGCGAGAGGAATATAAAAGAAGATACAGGATAAAAGATGAGAGGCGGAAGTATATGAAGGAGAAACATTAAATTGAAACTGAAAAAAAAATGTATATTACCACGAAAAAGTTAAAAACAGACAAGAGGCAATAAGAAAAGAAGATATAATAAGAGATAAAACGAGAACTATGAAAAGGAAGGAAAGAAGATGATAGGGCATATAGAAAAATGAAAATGATACTGAACCCTCCCGAACCATCCCCTTCCCGTCCCTCCAGGCTCCCCTCCCAATATCGAGCAAGAGTCGAAGCCAGAAATTGTGAAAGAGAAGAGCGGGAAGACGATAAAATTAGGGGATATGGTAGAAATGGAAGAAAAAGAGGACTACTTGGAAAATGTTAGTTAGAAAATGAAAGTGGTTAAAAGTATCTTAATCTTGCCACTGAAACCAGAAATTGTGGAGGAGAGAAGGCGATGAAAAAATAAATACAATGGAGAAGAGAAAATTAAAAACTGTGTTGGGGAAGGAAGGGAAGAAGATAAGAAATAATCAGGGGGAAAGAGAAAAATGAAACTAGAGGAAAACAAAAAAGATCTTCCAGCTAGAAATTGTGAAAGAGGAGAGAAACAAAGCAGGGGATAAAAGAAAAGGGATAAAAAAAAGAGATAGGAAGAAAGGCGAGAAAAAGAGGAAGCAATAAATAAAGAAAACTAACTTAATACAAAAAAATAACACTATTGATATCTTCACCAGAAACACAAATAGCGAGAGAGGAAGGAAAACAGAGACAACGAAAAAAAAAATGTTACACTAAAGAGGGAGCAAGAAGAGAACATCGGAAAGAAGATGAGAAACAAAACACACAGGGAGAAAACGAAATAGACGAAAACAAATTCTTGATCTGCTAACTGGAACGAGAAATAGTGAAGGAGGAAAGAAAATCGGTGTTAAAAAGGGGAATCTGGTGGAAAGAGAATAAAAAGGGGATTAGGGAAGGAAGGGAAGAAGAAGAAGAAGAAGAAGAAGAAGAAGAAGAGAAAGCACATGGGAAGAGAAAAATTAGATTGGAACAGAAATGCAGAGTGGAGGGGAAGAAAGGAAGGTTGAGGAAGGAAGGCAAGAAGAAGGAGTTGAATAAAAAGAAACAACGAAAATACGCAAAATTAAGAAACTATTGATTTTAAAACTGGAATGAGAGAGAGAGAGAGAGAGAGAGAGAGAGAGAGAGAGAGAGAGAGAGAGAGAGAGAGAGAGAGAGAGAGAGAGAGAGAGAGAGAGAGAGAGAGAGAGAGAGAGAGAGAGAGAGAGAGAGAGAGAGAGAGAGAGAGAGAGAGAGAGAGAGAGAGAGAGAGAGAGAGAGAGAGAGAGAGAGAGAGAGAGAGAGAGAGAGAGAGAGAGAGAGAGAGAGAGAGAGAGAGAGAGAGAGAGACCTGCTCCTCCTTCAGTATACTGAAGAGGATATAGAGAAGAAAACGAAATTGATAGGAAAGATCTTGGAGTTGGACGGAAAAGAGAGAGAGAGAGAGAGAGAGAGAGAGAGAGAGAGAGAGAGAGAGAGAGAGAGAGAGAGAGAGAGAGAGAGAGAGAGAGAGAGAGAGAGAGAGAGAGAGAGAGAGAGAGAGAGAGAGAGAGAGAGAGAGAGAGAGAGAGAGAGAGAGAGAGACGATAAAAGGAATATAGTGGAGAAGAAATGGAGTTGTGATGGCGAAGGAGAGGCAGTATTGGGAAGATTGGGAGCCAGTGAGGGTGAAGGTGATGGTGATGAGAGAGAGAGAGAGAGAGAGAGAGAGAGAGAGAGAGAGAGAGAGAGAGAGAGAGAGAGAGAGAGAGAGAGAGAGAGAGAGAGAGAGAGAGAGAGAGAGAGAGAGAGAGAGAGAGAGAGAGAGAGAGAGAGAGAGAGAGAGAGAGAGAGAGAGAGAGAGAGAGAGAGAGAGAGAGAGAGAGAGAGAGAGAGAGAGAGAGAGAGAGAGAGAGAGAGAGAGAGAGAGAGAGAAGGGGTTGGGGAGGGCAAGAGAACCAATCAGCAAGGGTGTCGAGAGGCGGGGCGCAAATTCTGGCAACGACGCTTCTATTCCGATGCCAATTTCCGCTTACACAAGATCACTAGTTGGCGAGGTCAGGAGAAGGGGGTTTGGGGGGTCCAGGGAGGAGGGAGAGGGGAGAGGGGAAGGGGTGGGAGACACTGGGATGGGTCTTTACGAGATGGGAAGCGCTCATGGGAAGAAGGTTGATGGCGGACGGGTTTTCAGAACGGAATGAAGGTTTTAATTATATCTTTTATTATTAGTGTTGATATTTTCTGGGGGGGGGGTAAGTAGATGGGGATGGTAATACGGAGAGATGATGTGGAGATAGCTTTGTTACTTATTTATTTCTTATCAGTAGTAGAAGTAGTATTTTTTTCATTGTTTCATTTTACCTGTTTTTTTTTTTTTTTTTCTTTTATTAAAGGTTATGCACATGAGGAGTGTCCGAGAAGAGAAAAAGTTGTTGAAGAGTTTGTAATGTCCTTTATTGTATCTATTATGGCTCTTGGTGAGGCACGGAGAGGCAGTGAAAGATTATTAATATCTTTATTATCATCATCATTATTATTATTATTATTATTATTATTATTATTATTATTATTATTCTTGTTTCTAAGATGGAGGAGAGTTGAGGAAAGATTCAAGAAGAACGTTTGGAAGGAGAGAGAGAGAGAGAGAGAGAGAGAGAGAGAGAGAGAGAGAGAGAGAGAGAGAGAGAGAGAGAGAGAGAGAGAGAGAGAGAGAGAGAGAGAGAGAGAGAGAGAGAGAGAGAGAGAGAGAGAGAGAGAGAGAGAGAGAGAGAGAGAGAGAGAGAGAGAGAGAGAGAGAGAGAGAGAGAGAGAGAGAGAGAGTCGATAATTACCTTACTATTATTTTTGATTCACTTTTTTAGAAGTGATGTTTTTACTCATCTACTTATTTATCTATTTTTTTTACTAAAGACATGGAGAAGTTAGAGAAAGCAAGGAAAGGTTAGAGAAGAGGAAGGAGGAGTCTTCTCTTTTTCTAACGATGAGTTTTGTGGAGACATGACGGATTTAACAATAAAGACTAATTTTTGAGATAATGATAAGTTAAAGAAATGTTCATGAAGTGTCTAAGAAAAAGAGAAAAGTCAATTACGAGTTCAGTAATAATTTGAATGAAGATGAGACGACTCGAGGACAGATAGTGAAGAGGAAGGTAATTCTTTTATGTGCTTTTGGAGGGAAGCTGAAATCCTGAGATCCCTAAATGGAGTCTGAGGAGGATGAGGAGAGAAGATTATCTATACAGAGAGAATGTTCATGAAGACAACGTGGAGAAGAAGGTTTATAACTCCATGAGGAATAGGAAAAGGTTCATTGATGCCTAAAAAATAAGAGAAGAGGGAGATCAAAATGGTGTAGGAAAAGGAATTAAAGAATGCTATAATAAATGGAAAAGAAATGAATTTGGGAAAAAGAGTAAGAAGGAAAAAAATAAAATAAAAAGTCAAATAAGGTTTAAGTGTGAGATAAAGTGATAGTGAAGAGAAGATATTGAAAAGTAATTGAACGATCGGGGAAACATGACAAGGCATCAATTTTGTGAAGGAAAATAATAGGAAGAAAAATATTTTGAAGACAATCAAATAAAAGAGAAAGAAAGAAGGAAAGAAAATGAAGAAAGCTGCAAAGAAGACATGAGGCTTACACGTGGCAGTCCCTGTGAGAAGATACCTGCCTATTTCCACGTATCAGCCCCATCCATATATATGTCTAATCTTCTTTTAAAGCTCCCTATTGACAACCTAATTACTGAGTCTTTTCCATTCATCAATTACTCTATCTGAAAACCAGTTCTTTCTCATCTCTTTCTTAAACCTGGAGTTTTTAGAGAAGATGGGAGGAATTGGTGAAAGATAGAAATAAATGGAAATAAAAAGAAAGAAAAAACGAGGAGGAAGAGGAAGACAAAATGGAGAGGAAGGAAAATAAAACCATAAATAAAATAAAAGAAAACATAAAAAAAAATGGAAAAGAAAGATAGATAGAGAGAAAGATGGGGAGGGTGGTCAATAAAAAATGGACAGGAGGGATTTTTGAAACAGAGAGAGAGAGAGAGAGAGAGAGAGAGAGAGAGAGAGAGAGAGAGAGAGAGAGAGAGAGAGAGAGAGAGAGAGAGAGAGAGAGAGAGAGAGAGAGAGAGAGAGAGAGAGAGAGAGAGAGAGAGAGAGAGAGAGAGAGAGAGAGAGAGAGAGAGAGGAGGAGGAGGAGGAGGAGGAGGAGGAGTGTTAGTCGGTAACAAGCAAGGCCAAAGAAAGGAGGCTCTCACGGTCTCGTTAAAACTCTCCTTAAGGCGAAGTCCAGCAAAACATTTATACGTCCACTCCTCAGGAAAAAAATATGTATAAAGTGAAAAAAACAATAAAAGTAACAAAATATATATATAAATACATAGACGAATAAATGGTGGATGAAAAAAACCCACATTTTTTTTTCCTTTATGTGCTTGGACTGTAGGGAATTTTTGCTTTTTACATTATTAACCTAACCTAACCTTTGACTTAAGATTTTTTTGGGGGAGGGAGGGGAGAAATTAATGCGTCTCTGTCTCTCTCTCTCTCTCTCTCTCTCTCTCTCTCTCTCTCTCTCTCTCTACTCGTACGTCTATCTGTCAATCTATCTATCTATGAATCTGTTTGTCTGTCTATCTATTCATCTCATGCACCTATCTATCTTTCAATCATTCACTTTCTACCCAAACAAAAAACTTTCCATATATAGAGAGAGCAAGCTAAACATTCACACATACAAGCAAACTGAACCAAACTAGGAATACTGACATTTCCACACCTCCTTAACCTCATCTCTCTCTTTCTCTCTCTCTCTCTCTCTCTCTGGTTACTGCATACATTCAACATTTCTTGGTTTTCACATCATCAGTTCCCGTGTTAACGCATCAGACAATCTCTACCTTTTCTTCTAATATTTCTTGGTTAATTACGTAGATGGGCATGGGTTGTGTAGCAAAGAGGTGGCAGAGAGAGCGTCGTAGATAAACTGGTGAGTCGTTCCCGGAGAAAGTAACCAGGAACGGAAACACAAAGGATTACTAACAGCAGTAGAGGAGGAGGAAGATCAGTGCAAGGAGGTGAATATACACATTGAAAAAATAATAAATAAATAATTAAATAAAGTAACAAGTCTAGTGGCTAATTAATTTGATGTGAGACAAGAAGGATAGAAAAGGCAAAATCAAGAAGAAGAAGGCTGAGGAGGAGGAGGAGGAGGAGGAGGAGGAGGAGGAGGAGGAGGAGGAGGAGGAGGAGGAGGAGGAGGAGGTGGAGGAGGAGCAATTAAAGATGTTAATAGGATCACTCATCAACAAGGTCATTTGTGAATAAGGTTAGTGAAAAACAATGTAAAAGACCAAACAAGATCAGCGAGGTACAAAGTCAGTAAGAAAACATGTTCAGTGAGGAACAAGGTCAGTGAGAAACAAGGTCAATGGAGAACAAGGTCAGTGGAGAACAAGGTCAGTGAAGAACAACGTCAGTGAAGAACAACGTCAATGAAGAACAAGGTCAATGGAGAAGAAGGTCAGTGAAGAACAACATCAATGAAGAACAAGGTCAGTGAGAAACAAGGTCAATGGAGAAGAAGGTCAGTGAGAAACAAGGTCACAAGAAACAAAGTCACGAGAAACAAGGTTATTGAGAAAGTTCAGCGAAAAACAAGGTCACGGGAAACAAGGTCAGTGAGGAACAAGGTCAGAGAGAAACAAGGTCAGTGGAAACAAGGTCAATTAGAAACAAGAATAGTAAAAAAATGGTCAGTGAGAAACAAGATCAAAGAGAAACAAGGTCAGTGAAAAACAAACTTAGTGAGATGTAAAGTCAGAAAGAAACAAGGTCAATGAGAAATAAGGTCAGCGAAAAAAAAGATCACGAGAATCAAGATCAGTGAGGAACAAGGTCGATGAGAAAATAAGGTCAGAGAGGAACAAGGTCAGAGAGAAACAAGGTCATTGGAAAACAAGGTAAAAAATGAAATAAGGTCAGAAAAAAGGTCATTGGGAAATAAGGTCAATGACGAACAGGGAAACAGAAAAAGGGATGGAAATAAGACAAAATGAAAGGAAGATGGTTAGCAGCTAGTGAAATATATATGCATGTATCTTTCCGTGTGTGTGTGTGTGTGTGTGTGTGTGTGTGTGTGTGTGTGTGTGTGTGTGTGTGTGTGTGTGTGTGTGTGTGTGTGTGTGTGTGTGTGTGTGTGTGTGTGTGCCTACACTTATCAAACAGTAATATTTCAATATGACAAACATGATGTATTATTCAATTACCCTCTCTCTCTCTCTCTCTCTCTCTCTCTCTCTCTCTCTCTCTCTCTCTCTCTCTCTTTATAACGTTGCATATTTATAACGATTAACTGACTTTCATATTTCATACTCTCTCTCTCTCTCTCTCTCTCTCTGTGTGTGTGTGTGTGTGTGTGTGTGTGTGTGTGTGTGTGTGTGTGTGTGTGTGTGTGTGTGTGTGTGTGTGTGTGTGTGTGTGTGTGTGTGTGTGTGTGTGTGTGAACAAAGGTATGCGCATGTACGAGTACATACCTACCTATATGTGCGTGTGTGCGTGCGTCACTACTAATCAACGCTTCCCTGCTCCGTTGCCTTCATCTCCGCCACTAACTAATGTGTTAGTGTTCTCCCCTTCCATCTCCTCTTCCTACCAGCCGTGTTATGCCGCTCCTCGTCCTGGTGCACCTGTTTCTGCCTATCAGTGTTCAATCTCCGTATTCCGCAAGGGAGAGGCGGTGAAAGGGGAAATGAGAAGAGCGAGAGGCGGGGAGCGGTAGAGGGTATGCAGAGGACATAAGGTGTGTCTGGGTTGCTGACGAAGTCAAGACGCGATCGCATTGCTTGCTTGAGTGACTTGCTCGCCTTGGAGATTGGAAAGAAGGGAAGGGAGGAGTGAGGGAGGGAGAGGGAAAGCGAAAGAGAGGAGGGAGGTGGTGCATGGGAGTGGAAAGGAGGAAGGAAAGGAAGAGAGGGAGATAGAGTGTGGGAGGGGAAAAGGAAGTAAAAGGAATGTGTGTGTGTGTGTGTGTGTGTGTGTGTGTGTGTGTGTGTGTGTGTGTGTGTGTGTGTGTGTGTGTGTGTGTGTGTGTGTGAGAGTGTGTGTGTGTGAGAGAGAGAGAGAGAGAGAGAGAGAGAGAGAGAGAGAGAGAGAGAGAGAGAGAGAGAGAGAGAGAGAGAGAGAGAGAGAGAGAGAGAGAGAGAGAGAGAGAGAGAGAGAGAGAGAGAGAGAGAGAGAGAAAGGAGAAGAGAGAGAGAGGAGTTAAAAATGGAAAGCGAAAACTCTTATCACTACTTGCCTAAAAGTCGATAGGAAGCGAGGAAAGACGAAAAAAAAAAAAAAAAGAAAAAAAAAAAAAACATTAAACATACAGAGAAAGAAAAGGGGAAAACACACCAGCACTCACACACTCACTAAAAATCCGTGTACATTAAAATTTAAGGGAAAAAATGCTCAGAAAAACAGGAAAACAGCAAAACAGAGATAAAAATGTCAGACGCTGTTCATCTATTATTACATTGCGTGTGGGGACTGGACTAATGCAAAAGAGAAGGTAACACACACACACACACACACACACACACACACACACACACACACACACACACACACGTCCCCCACCTGTACATTTTCAGTGTAATTTTTTCATTGCCAAAGTAATAAACCGTATATTATTATTATCATTATTATTACACACACACACACACACACACACACACACACACACACACACACACACACACACACACACACACACACACACACACACACACAATGGAGAGACTAGAGCAAGGATAGAAAAAAAAGTGAAACAAGAAGGGATGCCACTAAACTCCAACTATGTAAACTCAATTAAATAATCTAATGCAAAGAGTAAAGTATAATGTTATCAGACACCAAGATACGTAAACCCTCTGTAATTATTATCTACAGTTACTCATATAAAGTGACCAGGATTGTTTAGCTGCCAGAGGGAGAAATGGGTGAAGGGAGTAGTTGTAGAGAATTCATGTTGTAACGATGGGTCGAGGGAGAGTGAAGGAGAAAGAAAGAAGAGAAAAGACAGAAAAAAGAACGGAGAAGGATCAAGTAAGAAGGAAGGAAGAAAGAAAGAAAAGAGAAAAAAAGGGAGAGATGGGAAGGGTGGGGAAAAAAGGATGAGAGTAAACAATTAATAAGAGTCAATAAAGGAAAGGAATGACGCAAAAAGAGGATAATGAAAGATAGGAAATGGAACGAGAGGCGAAAAGAAAGGTATAAATAAAACAAGGCATGAATGAAGAAAGAAAGAAAAAAAATAATGAAAAAGAGGAATTAAGGAATAAAATAAAATGGAAAATCAGAAAGGAAGGAAAAAAATAAATGGATGGTAGGAATGAATGAAGAGACAATGGATGAACGAGTGAATGAATGAATGAATGAATGAAGGAGGAAAGGAAAAGAGGAAGAATCGAAAATGGCAAAATGAAATGAGTAAAAAATGACGAAAATATGAAAAAAAAAACGCAGTGACACTGGAAACGAGGAACAGATGAGAATATATGAAACAAAAGCGGAAAGGAAATAGAGACAGAAAGAAAGGGAAAAGGAGAGACGCAAAAACAGTGTTACACAATAAAAAGAAAGAAAGCAAAGGACAAAACAGATAGGCCTGTAATTAAAGAGAAAAGAAAACGAAAGAAAAGGAAAGAAACGAAGAATGAAAAAAGAAGACGAGAAAAATAGGACGAAAGGAGGCGAGCAGATATAAGTAAAGAAAATGTAGCGCTCATGTAGTCTCTCTCTCTCTCTCTCTCTCTCTCTCTCTCTCTCTCTCTCTGAAACACAAACACAGAAATCCCAACACACACACAGAGAGAGAGAGAGAGAGAGAGAGAGAGAGAGAGAGAGAGAGAGAGAGAGAGAGAGAGAGAGAGAGAGAGAGAGAGAGAGAGAGAGAGAGAGAGAGAGAGAGAGAGAGAGTCCCCAAATAAAAGCAAGAATAGAATACACTCAATATTCTGACCAAGTTATCCTCCCTGCATGGTTCTCGTGTGTGTGTGTGTGTGTGTGTGTGTGTGTGTGTGTGTGTGTGTGTGTGTGTGTGTGTGTGTGTGTGTGTTGTGTGTGTGTGTTTGGGATTTAGAGGGGGAGATTGCATGCATTTACTCAAGGCTTAATTCTATGCGTTTCGAGTCTCCAGAACCGGATAAATAGATACATACATACATGTACACACACACACACACACACACACACACACACACACACACACACACACACACACACACACACGCGCTAATAAGAAGAAAAAGAACAAAGATGAAGACAACAACAGTTATTACAGCAAGGACAGTGAGAACCATAAATACTACTACTACTACTACTACTACTACTACTACTTACTACTCAATAAAATAGTCTAATGTAAAGAGTACTATTACTATTACTACTACTACTACTACTACTACTACTACTACTACTACTCTCAATGTTTGGTCTTTTTTCATCTGGCAGGAGTAAGGTGGAGGAAACAGGTATTATAAGTGAACGGTGAGTGTGAGTGGTCTGCAATCGACTATGTCATTATATACTCGTATGATCTGAAGAGTTACGACAGCAGCAGACAGGCGTACTGACTCACACACGCACACACACACACACACACACACACACACACACACACACACACACACACATCTCTCTCTCTCTCTCTCTCTCTCTCTCTCTCTCTCTCTCTCTCTCTCTCTCTCTTACCGATACCATTTTTTTTACTGTCTAATGAAGCAATGATTTAATAGCAGACACTTGGAACTATCGTGGTCCAAACCCATTAGGGAGTGAGACACCTGAACACTACAGCTTATAACTAAAAGACGAATGATGATGCCAGACAAAATTATTGCTTTCTGTATAGCAAGAAGGATAATATAACAATAATTTTTTTTTCATTATTTACGAAAGAGAGTGTTAAGAGGAAAATTAGGTTGTCACTTGGATTTACAATGAAAAGAAGCATACATCAATATTTTTTCTCCGGGTCTCCACTGCTAGACGAGGCGTTCATAAGGCGCTTTGGGGACTATAGATGTGAAAAAACTGCAAAAAATACAAAAATGCCAGCAGACCTCCACCTGACAGTCCGTGTATTAAAAAAAAATAATATGCACACCTATCAAACCTATCTATACATTTACCTAATCTTCCTTTGAAATTCCTCATTGACTCAAGACTAAAAATGGATTCAAGTCGACACTACGAGTAAAAACACACTTCTTGAAACGTGACCATGGCAAATTTGTTTACGTTTAATGAATACGTCACACCTTCTCTACATGTCACAGTTACCACATACCTCAATATCTTGAAGGTCTCACCCCTCACACTGGCTTTCGTACCTGCAAATAGTAAGGGTGGAATGTCACTGGTCCTCATGAATTGCTAACATGATTCGTTTATATTCGTCGTCTGTGTGTGTGTGTGTGTGTGTGTGTGTGTGTGTGTGTGTGTGTGTGTGTGTGTGTGTGTGTGTGTGTGTGTGTGTGTGTGTGTGTGTGTGTGTGTGTGTGTGTGTGTGTGTGTGTGTGTGTGTGTGTGAGAGAGAGAGAGAGAGAGAGAGAGAGAGAGAGAGAGAGAGAGAGAGAGAGAGAGAGAGAGAGAGAGAGAGAGAGAGAGAGAGAGAGAGAGAGAGAGAGAGAGAGAGAGAGAGAGAGAGAGAGAGAGAGAGAGGAAAATATCTACCTATGTACTAAATAAATACTTAACTAAACATTTCAAATCATTTCTATCTATCATTAAACTTCTTTTACCGCATGCACTTTCACATCTTTGTAACACACACAAATTTTTCATCTACAAAAGTCTACACGTTAAGCAAGCAACAGCACACATACACCAGTGACCAGAAGAGAGACAACCGACAAGGGAATACACTGTAACCCTTGGAAGAAGCTGACTGGCAGTGAGAGTGGCACGCGTCAACCTAGAGCGCCGCCACCA